>NW_015161536.1:79225-83093 GCF_001447785.1 Gekko japonicus
CCTTCAAGTACAAGCTCTCCCTCCTCTGCGAGGGCAGATCTGCGTGTCCCCCCCCCCAGTAGCTAGCAATCTAAAACAGTCCAGTGGAGCCTGAGGGGTGGGTGTTGCCTTCTGACACACTTCCAGGGTGTGTGACATATGCAAATAAGTTATGCTAATAAGTTATGCTAATGAGCACCTGTACCTCTTTGTTTCTATACAGACCCCTGGTGCCAGCATTTGATTCCTCGCATACAATCTGCTTCTTAGCCTCGTTCAGATGTCCCAGGCACTGGGGTCAGGCTATACTTGGGGACCCCGGGGTTGGGCTCACTCTCCATAACTGTCAGATGTCATTGGTGGCAGTGGTCGTGGCGGCTCCAAAGGTCTGGCAGAAGAGCTCCATTTTACAGGCCCTGCGGAACTGCAAAAGGTCCCGCAGGGCCCCGATCTCCTCCGGGAGCTCATTCCACCAGAATGGAGCCGCCACTGAGAAAGCCCTGGCCCTTGTTGTCACAAGTCTTGATGTTCGGGAGGACCAGCCAATTCTGGGTCCCAGATTGCAGTGCTCTCTGGGGGACATTATGTAGTACTTAAAATGTTTTTATACCTCCATTCCACCCAAATGGGGTTCCCAAGGCGGCAAATATGAAAAAGAAAAATTGAACACGAAAGCAGCATTTAAAATAATGTAGAAAATAATTCAACAAAAACGTATAAACACACAACACCAGAAGCAGGGAGGAATGTTTTTCATTTCTGTTATGTATTTGTGACGGTTAGGCACATGATGATTTATTGTGGATCTATTTTATGGGAATTTGTTTATAACTTGTTAGACTTCGATAGCTGGCTGCAGGTTGCTTTGCATGCTTTGCAAAGGTAGCTGAAAAATTCCTAATAAGTGAATGAATAATAATCAGTGCGAAGACCCTCCATTCCTTATCTGGGACTTGTCAGTCCCTGAGCATCAAAAAGGCCATTCCGTGATTCATTGACGTGCCTATCGACATTAACAACTGATCCGGCTTTGAAAGGAGAGGGACTACCTGGCCGAGGCCGGATAAATCATTCTGGACCTTGCTCAATCTTCAGACTTCCTCTGGAGCCACTTGACAATCCCTATTTAATTATGTGTTTGTTCAGGAATATCGGTTTGTGATTTATGACGCTGCAGCAGGAGATGGCTAATGGCTACCGCGGGTCATAACTCAGGTCTCTCTGAGCCGCTAGACTTCCGCTCTGATGAGTTCATGTCATGCTGCTTCGCTGTGCCCGACCCAGGGGCTAGAGTCAGCATACCCGGAGGCAGGGCACCTGCCAGGGCCCCGGACGGCTGGTGGGGCACCCTGCCACAAATCCCCACCCACACATCTGTCTGTGCCCGTGCTCCCCATTGCCCGGTGTCATGAAGGAAGGGCAAGTGGCTGGGGCACAGCGGTGTAGTGCTCCTGGTGGCCATGGCAGCAGCACTCCCAGCCACAGAGATTGGCCAATGCTATCAAGGAAAGGAAAGGAAAGGAAAGGAAAGGAAAGGAAAGGAAAGGAAAGGAAAGGAGAGCAGGTGGTGCTGGCAACTGAGGATGGGTGGAGGGAGGGTTTGCAAATGGGAGCAGGGGTCATTTCCTGCAGGAGCGCACAGGAGCGGAGCTCCGGCAGTAAGAAGCCCAGGGGGCGGACACATGCAACAAGTCCCACCCCCTGCTCCCAGCAGCCCTCAGTCAGGCCACAAGGAGCAAGAAGCAGCCAAGTAAGTTGCAGAGCCCCCCCCCGCCTTCAGGTACAAGCTCTCCCTCCTCTGCGAGGGCAGATCTGCACGTCCCCCCCACCCCCAATAGCTAGCAATCCAAAACAGTCCAGTGGCACCTTTAAGACCAAGTTTTATTCAGGTAGAAGCTCTCCCTCCTCTGCGAGGGCAGATCTGCACGTCCCCCCCACCCCCAATAGCTAGCAATCCAAAACAGTCCAGTGGCACCTTTAAGACCAAGTTTTATTCAGGTAGAAGCTCTCCCTCCTCTGCGAGGGCAGATCTGCACGTCCCCCCCACCCCCAATAGCTAGCAATCCAAAACAGTCCAGTGGAGCCTGAGCGGTGGGTGTTGCCTTCTGACACACTTCCGGTGACATCAGGGGGTGTGGCATATGCAAATGAGTTATGCTAATGAGTTATGCTAATGAGCTCCTGCACCTCTTTTTCTACTAAATGACCCCTGAGTGGGAGAGAGTTGCCCTGGCGGGTGGGGGGCATGCAGGCATTGGGGTGGAAAGGAAGGCACGAGGGGGACCCTGGTGGTGGGCAGATGGGGACCCCTTGGCACTGCCTGCCTGGGTCCCACCAAAACCTGGGCCCGGCATGTCCCAGCCAGTCTTTCCTCTAAGCTTAGTTATTCTGAGCCAGCTCACAGTCTCTTAGCCTCCAGCTCACACATTTTTGCCTTAGCTCAGGAAGGAGGGCTCCAGAGCAAACTAATTTATGCAGCAGCCAAATCGCTTGCTCACCACTTTAATGCCAGGAGCTCACAAAGCAGAATTTCTGCTCACAGGACTCCATAGCTTAGAGGGGACACTGGTCCCAGCTTAAGACCAGCAACTTGAGTGACTTTCCCACTTGCAGCTGGAACTGGCACTGCCCAGACATGGATTTATCCCTCTAACTGAGAGCGAGGCTGTCACTTTCATGCACTCACCTGGATGAGGGATCTGCCCGAGCGTTCTGCTCCAAAGTTTTGATGGTCCTTGCTGAGAGTCCTAATTTGGCTCCATGCTGTGACATAAAGAGAGCAGGTAGCCCTCACCTGGCAATCTCACCGCAGGGAAGGCTGACTCTACCCGTCGCCTTGCGGACCGCACCCAGATCGCAGTAACTCTGGGGTCCTCAATGTGGTTGCCCGTCAACACCTTTCATGGCGCCCACCAGGTGATTTTAAAAAGTGGGAGGGGCCCTGTGGTGCTCTTGCCCAACAGGGCTTCTGATTGGCCAGTGAAGATCTGATGGGCTGTGCCACTTAAAATCATGCCGATTCAGCTGCAGCTGCCCACCCCGCACAGTGTTGGTTTTACTCCAGCTCACTCCTCTTTCCCAGAGTGGTTTTTTTAAATTACCCGTTTCTCCCCCTGCACTTGGGCTTTCTGCGTGTCGCTGCCTCTGCCTCCCATTGGCTCTGTGTCAGAAGACCAGTGGTGCCCCCAGGCTTAAAAAGTTTGGGTACCCATAAGAACATAAGAGAAGCCCATGTTGGATCAGGCCAAAGGCCCATCTAGTCCAACACTCTGTGTCACACAGTGGCCAGAAATACCAGCTGCCATCAGGAGGTCCAGCAGTGGGGCCAGAACACGAGAAGCCCCTCTCCACTGTTGACCCCCCCCCTGCAGGCACCAAGAATACAGAGCATCACTCGCCCCAGACCAAAAGCTCCTATAAGAACATAAGAGAAGCCAATGTTGGATCAGGCCAATGGCCCATCTAGTCCAACACTCCGTCACACAGTGGCCAAAAATACCAGGTGCCATCAGGAGCTCCACCAGTGGGGCCAGGACACTAGGAGCCCTCCCACTGTTGACCCCCCCCAAGGACCAAGAATAAGAACATAAGAGAAGCCAATGTTGGATCAGGCCAATGGCCCATCCAGTCCAACACTCTCTCACACAGTGGCCAAAAAATACCAGGTGCCATCAGGAGGTCCACCAGCGGGGCCATGACACTAGAAGCCCTCCCACTGTTGCTGCCCCCCAAGCACCAAGAACAAAGAGCATCACTTGCCCCAGACCGAGAGTTCCTATCTATAAAGGTTCCCTTGCTCAAAAGCCAGTCGAGTCCGACTCTAGGGTTGCGGTTCTCATCTCCGTTTCCAAGCCGAAGAGCCAGCGCTGTCCGAAGACATTTTCCATGG
>NW_015161536.1:83678-88312 GCF_001447785.1 Gekko japonicus
ATCCTGAGGTCCTTACATCATCAGGCAGTGCGAATCACATCACATGTTGTTTGTGTAGAAGGGATGGAGAAGAGGCACAGCAGGGTCAGCTCCATCTGTCTCACAAAATCTAGTGTAATTCTGAACTTCTGAGGAATCCAGAGTCCATTCCCAGAGCATCCATGAGCATGGTTTTGAAGGATGTATTCTGCCAAATATCTCCAAGGCAGGCAATGGCAAACCACCTCTCTTTGTCCTTCTGTTTTGATACACCATGAGGTTGCCATAAGTTGGCTGCGACTTGATAGGACTTCGCAGCACCATTCTGTCAAAACAGACTGAAATGATGGCCAACGACAGGGCACACAGGCCAAGGCCTTCATGAGAACATTAGAAGAGCCCTGCTGGATCAAACCAGTGGTCCATCTAGTCCAGCATCCTGTCTCACACAGTGGCCAACCAGTTCCTCTGGAGGGCCAACAACACAGCATAGAGGCCAAAGCCTTCCCCTGATAAGAACGTCAGAAGAGCCCTGCTGGATCAGACCTGTGGACTGTGTGACACAAGATACTGGACTAGATGGACCACTGTTCTGATCCAGCAGGGCTCTTCTGACGTTCTTATGTTCAACCTTTGGAAGTGGCCCTGAAGCCAACCCATAGGTATAAAATGTCATGTTGAAACTGGTCCTGCATCTCTCTTTGGTTATCAGAAGATCTATCAACTTCCATCACAAATAAAATATATTGTACTGAAGTCTGAATTGTGCCTTTTTGTTTGCTTTTCCGTTCATCTAGAAACTCATGGATATATAACCTTGAGCAGCAGGAAATTTCTAGATATCCTGCGCCACCAGGGAGAATGCCCTGGTCCTAGTTACTGCCAACCTGGCGTCCCAAGACCCGGGGGCGGGGGGGCCAGGACTTGCAGGTAAATGAGAAGGGTGTCTCTAAGCACTTCCCCTGATCCCGCTGGGGAAGACGTAGAATTTGGACTCTTTTTTTAAAAAAAAAATGCTCATAATCGGTTTTATTCAGCCAAGGAGGGTTTTGTTTTTTGGTTTATTTGCCAGTAGCAATTTATTTTTGAAAGAAGAACTGCTGGGGAACCTTTGGAAGGGAAGATGATTGAGGAGAGGGGAGGAATCGGGGACACAAAGGAAGGTTTTCCCCAGGGTGAATCTAGCAGAGAAATGAACACGTAAAAAGAGAAATATTTTCACTACGGGGGTGGTAAAAGACTGGTAATTGGGTTTGGTACTCTAAGTCTATAATATTATCCCTGCTGAATCAGATCAAAGATATTCAGTCTCTGAACATGGAGATTACTTACCAACTGACCCAAAATCAGTGGACTAGGGTACACATTTCCCTCCCGTCCCCACCAAGGCTATTTGCATCAATAGATAAATAAGCAGAGATCACCTAAATGCAGGATGAGTTATTATGGCAGGAAACTGATAGCCTGGTTATTTAGTGAAGATTTATCAAACATTTGGTTTTAAATTGAACAGTGATCAAGGGCCGAAAAATATCATTGTCTGATAATTGATAAAGAGGAACTAGTAAGTCCAAACGGTATATTTTGCCTGGCTCACCATTAGATTTCTGTGGTGGTCTGTTCTCCGAATGGCCGTAGAGTTGTTTGGTTCCTGCACTTTACTGGTCAGACATGTAATTGATGCGAAGGGATGTTGCGGCTTTGAATCTGAGTCAGACCAATCAATCAGAGGACAACGAATCAAGACTCTTATTAAAATTCAAACTGCATTTCCACTTCCTACAGAATTTTTTATTATTATTATTATTATAGCTCACTGTGTCAGCAGTCAGGGAAGATATGAACTCATTGCCAATTAACATAAACATTTCTGTCTGTGATTTATTATTTCTTTCTCTGTATCATTGTCTTTGCCTAAATACTGAACCAGTCCAAACGACAGGAAATTAATAGTTCTATTATCCCTCTACAGGTTTTTTTTTTGTTGAGACCGAGTTGGAAATAAATTAAAAGCCATTAATTAGATTCGGCAAAGCATTGGGAAAGATAAGATTTTTGGCAACATAACTATAGACTTTACAGGATCTTGAAGGGAATCTAATGTAGGCTTGTATGCATAAACAGCACTGTTTGCTAGACTCGAAAGATCAGAGGGAGATCTCTTATCACATTACCATTCGCATCATAAATCAGGCAACTACTGGGTGGATAAAACTGTCTTCTGAAGTCTACTGCTTGCTGAGGCCTATGGGGAACCGAAATTTTCCATTACCCCCAAACAACTCTCTGTGAACATGGGTGCCAAGCTCCAGATCGCACCTGGAGATCTCCCACGGTTTGATCTCCAGGCAACTGAGATTAGATCTTTGTCGTTTAGGTGATGCGGGACTCAGCACAGCTACCAAACTGAAACATGGTTGTTGTTGTTTTAATCCAGGTGGGCAGCTGTGTGAGTCTGAAGCAACAGAGCAAAGTTAGAGTCCAGTGGCACCTCTAAGACCAACAAAAGTTTTGTTCAAGGTATGAGCTTTCGTGTGCACGCACACTAGGGTTGCCAACCCCCCCGGTTTGCCAGGGGTCCCCCGTTTTTGGGGGGGTTCTACCCGCCCCCAACACCCACAGCCACCCATCTCTCTCCCTTTAAGTGTGTGGAACCCGTGTTTCCTCCCAAGCCCGATTTCCGCAAGCTTGCAGGGAAATGCCAGCTTCGTGCTCTTAAAAGGGAAACGCGGCTGCTCTTAAAGGGGAAACGCCGGCTCCTGCATTTAAAAGGGAAACGCCGGCTCCTTTAAGTGCAGGGAACCGCCGTTTCTGGAGATCCGGCACACGGGCGGGTGGGGGGGCGGCGGACGTCCCCAACGTGATGTCATCACGTCGGGGATGCCCCGCCCCCTCCAGGAACGCCCCCAAAGTCCCCCGCTGGGGGTGGAAGATGGACTTGGCAACCCTAATGCACACAAAAGCTCATACCTTGAATAAAACTTTGTTGGTCTTAAAGGTGCCACCGAACTCTAACTTTGTTACATTTTTTTTAAAAAAAAATTTCTTGATTTCATAGTACGTGTTTTTAATTTTGTTGAGAGACTTCTGGCAATTTTCTCGTCAAGCAAGAAACGTTTATTTTATTTATTTGTGGGGGGGTTTTGTTTGATTTATAGCCCACCCTCCCCTGCCAGGTCAGGCTCAAGGCAGCTAACAAGGCCATAGGTGTTATAAAACAGTAAAAACAATTTAACAATTTAAAATCACCAGACCATTTAGAAACGCTGGGATCTCAACAGGTAAAAAGAGACAAAAAAATGCAAGGGTGGACCATCAACAAATATACAGATTTCACAAGTTGCCAGTAGACACAAGTCTATTGATACATGGTAACGTTACATCAATAAATAAAGTAGAATTGGTGGTCGCAGTTCAAAGATAATGGTCACAATAATGGTAATAAACAATAAGAGACTTCTCTGATTCCTTTCGGCTGCAGAAGTTTCTTTGGGACATCCTCTGCCTTGTTTGTTGACTTTGAGGTCCTTAGGACACTATTTCACAAAAGAATTCAGAGGAGTCTCTTGTTTTTTATTACCCTTTGATTGTGCCCATTGTCTTTGAATTGTGACCACCAATTCTACTTCATTTATTGATATAACGTTACCATGTTTCTTTTTTAAAAACATTTATTTATAGTTCTTTTCCCAAATTAATACATTTCCACAAACACATACATTTGTTTGAGTCATTTTTTACAACATATTATTTAACCATGTATAGACTTTCTTCCATCTTTTCTCGTATATTTCTTGGTCTTTCCCTTGCAATATTATGTTTAATCTCTCCATTTCAGCCATAACCAACACTTTTTGTACTGCCTCCTCCTTCGAGGGTACTCTGTCTGTTTTCCAACATTTTGCTATTAACATTCTCGCTGCTGTTTGTTCAGTCAACAACAGTTGTTGTTGTTCAGTCACACAGTCGCGTCCGACTCTTCGCCACCCCATGGACCACATCATGCCAGGCCCTCATGTCTTCCGTCGTGCTCTGGAGTTTGCTTAATTTATGTTCGTTGCCTGGATGACACTGTCTAACCATCTCAGCCTTTGCCGTCCCCTTCTTCTTTGACCCTCAATCTTTCCCAGCTTCAGGGTCTTCTCCAGTGAGTGCTCCCTTCTCATTTGGTGGCCCAAAGTACTTCAGCTTCAGCTTCAGTATCTAACCTTCCAGGGAACAGTCAGGGCTGATTTTTTTTAGGATTGACTGATTTGATCTCCTGGCAGTCCAGGTGACTCTCAAGAGTCTTCTTGGTCCCATTTGTTGTTGTTGTTCAGTCGCACAGTCGGCCACCGTTCTTCCGCCAGCCTCTGAAGTTGGCTAAACTTCATGTTCGTTGCATCTATGACACTGTCTAACCATCTCATCCTTTGCCGTCCCCGTCTTCTTTGACCTTCAATCTTTCCCAGCATCAGGGTCTTCTCCAGGGAGTGCTCCCTTCTCATTGGGTGGCCCAAAGTACTTGAGCTTCAGCTTCAGTATCTGGCCTTCCAGGGAACAGTCAGGGTTGATTTCTGTTATGATGGACTAATTGGATCTTCTTGCAGTCCAAGGGACTCTCAAGAGTCTCCTCCAGTACCATAGTTCAAAAGAAAAGGTGTTTCCGTCATGGG
>NW_015161536.1:88479-103521 GCF_001447785.1 Gekko japonicus
CGTTGCCTGGATGACACTGTCTAACCATCTCAGCCTTTGCCGTCCCCTTCTTCTTTGACCCTCAATCTTTCCCAGCTTCAGGGTCTTCTCCAGTGAGTGCTCCCTTCTCATTTGGTGGCCCAAAGTACTTCAGCTTCAGCTTCAGTATCTAACCTTCCAGGGAACAGTCAGGGCTGATTTTTTTTAGGATTGACTGATTTGATCTCCTGGCAGTCCAGGTGACTCTCAAGAGTCTTCTTGGTCCCATTTGTTGTTGTTGTTCAGTCGCACAGTCGAGTCCAACTCTTTGCGACCCCATGGACCAGCTCCCGCCAGGCCCTCCTGTCTTCCGCCATCCTCTGAAGTTGGCTCAACTTCATGTTCGTTGCATCTATGACACTGTCTAACCATCTCATCCTTTGCCGTCCCCGTCTTCTTTGACCTTCAATCTTTCCCAGCATCAGGGTCTTCTCCAGGGAGTGCTCCCTTCTCATTGGGTGGCCCAAAGTACTTGAGCTTCAGCTTCAGTATCTGGCCTTCCAGGGAACAGTCAGGGTTGATTTCTGTTATGATGGACTAATTGGATCTTCTTGCAGTCCAAGGGACTCTCAAGAGTCTCCTCCAGTACCATAGTTCAAAAGAAAAGGTGTTTCCGTCATGGGCCATCTTTTGCCCCTGCCATGGGCTACTAGGCTGTACACCTACCTGACCAAACTCCATCCCTTGATCTACCCAACATCTTCCTTTAGCCCCTAAGCTCTGTCTTCAGCATCTCAGGTCCATCAGCAATGGAGACCTGGCAGTCCTGATAATGGAAGAAGGTACACGAATTTGAACTTTCAGTCTTGTTCCTGGCTACCCGAATGATGAACTTTCGTGGGGCATGTGTGAGCCATCCCCATTTACTTCCAGGAAATGTGAAATTCTAGTCCATGCCAGTGGTACCAATGGCATACGCGTGTGATAGGGTTGCCAACGTCCAGGCCAGTGGTACCAATGGCATACATGTGTGATAGGGTTGCCAACGTCCAGGTGGTGGCTGGAGATCTGCTGGGATTGCAACTGATCTCCAGGCGGCAGAGATCAGTTCGCCTGGAGATACTGGCTGCTTTGGAAGGCAGACTCCAAGACACTATACTCCCCTGAAGTCTCTCCCCTCCCCCAGACTCCACCCTCCTCAGGCCCCTCCCCAAAATCTCCAAGTATTTCCCATCTCAGAGTTGGCAAGTGTAATGTTCCACCTCTGGCCTTGTGTTGATAGCTGCATAAAACCAAGATGTGTGAACAGGGCATATGGAATGAGAATATTATTCCACTCTCTAACATTTATCATATCGTATCCAGTGTTCCCTCTAAGATGAGTTAGTGTGAGCTAGCTCACAGTTTGTTAGCCTCCAACTCACAGATCTTTGTCTTAGCTCAGGAAGGATGGCTGCAGTCAAACTAATTTATGCAGTAGCCAAATCGCTCGCTCACAACTTTAATGCCAGTCGCTCACAAAGTAGAATTTTTTACTCACAGGACTCCACAGCTTAGAGGGAGTGTTGATCGTATCATGTTAAAATCTAAGTCCACATGTGCTCACCCGTCTAGACACAGTAGATGAATAATAGAGGTTTCTAAACTGATGGCCCTTGAAGAAAAACCTATTCTTTCTGTCCTAGTTTCCCTCCCCCCCCCCTTTCCCTGATGTGAAATTTTCATGCTTGGAACATTTTTGTATCATCAGTATATTTCTTGTCTTCTCTGAACTGCTGTCTCTTTGGTGTAATAGATGGCTTTATTCCAGGTCTGTTTTATTCAGATGTTTTATTCAGATGGAGAGCCAGACCAAACTGCCAAGAAGCTCAATGAGAAGGGAACACAGAGAACAGGTAGAGTTTGCGGGCTTTGATCCATTTAATCAGCAGATTAATCAAGTCGAGCTGTTGATTGTTTGACCAGCGGGAGCCAATTTTATTTGACAAGACTGAATTTCGCCTGAGCAAGAAGAGAGGGGCCCTGACCTGGACCGGCCCGGGCGAGCCCGATCTCGTCCAATCTTAGAAGCTAAGCAGGGTCAGCCCTGGTCAGTCCTTGGGTGGGAGACCAACAAGGCAGTCGAGGGTCACTACATAGAGGCAGGCAATGACAAACCACCTCCAAACAGCTCTTGCCTTGAAAATCCTACGGAGGAATCAAAAGTTGGCCATGATTTGACAGCACTTTCTTCTTCTTCTTCTTCTTCTTCTTCTTCTTCTTCTTCTTCTTCTTCTTCTTCTTCTTCTTCTTCTTCTTCTTCTTCTTCTTCTTCTTCTTCTAGCCAATATCATAATCAATTGTGCAACCTCATTTGGAATACTGTGTGCAATTCTGGTCACCATGCCTCAACAAAGATATTATAGCATTGGAAAAAGTGCAGAAAGGGGCAACTAGAATGATCAAAGGGTTGGAACACTTTCCCTATGAAGAAAGGTTAAAACGCTTGGGGCTCTTTAGCTTGGAGAAACAATGGCTGAGGGGTGACATGATCAAGGTTTATAAGATTATGCACAGGATAGAGCAGGTAGAGAAAGAGGTACTTTTCTCCCTTTCTCACAATACAAGAACTCGTGGGCACTCAATGAAATCACTGATCAGTCAGGTTAGAACAGATAAAAGGAAGTACTTCTTCACCCAAAGAGTAATTAACACATGGAATTCACTGCCACAGGAGGTGGTGGCAGCTTTTCCTAACAGTATTGCTCAAAGTACTTAACGTTAAAGATGGAGAGATTAAAACCAGACACCTAACATGTTGTGACACCAACACGAAGCCAAGTCTGGAGACAACTTCATCCTGCTGTCTGAATTGTTGATCTGCTTCTCCATAGATGGGGTTCAGGAGTACCCCTAAGTTCTTCACTGACTCTTCAGTGGCACACAGGCCACAAAATCCCCTCCAGGACACTAGTTTCACACCCCAACATCACCTCTGTCTTCTCTGACTTAGAAGAAGAAGAGATTGGATTTATACCCCACCCTTCACTACTCAAAGGAGTCTCAGAGGGGCTTACAATCTCCTTCCCCTCCCCACAACAGCCACCCTTGTGAGGTAGGTGGGACTGAGAGAGCTCTCTCGAGAACTGCCCTTGAGAGAACAGCTCTGAGAGAACTTATGACTGACCCAAGGTCACACCAGCAGCTGCTTGTGGATGAGAGGGGAATCGAACCCAGTTTCTCCCAGATTCCCCCGTGTTGGGGTTGCCATGTCACTTGCATCTCAATGGCACTTATCTATGTCAGAGATACGATGACACTTTTAAAAAAAGACTATTATGGTTTTGGTGTGTAAGGACCATAGAAAATCCAAAGAGGAATGACTAGCTGTCAGTTATGGTGGACAAGCTGTATGCAGAAAGAGTACCTGACATTTGCTGTTGGTTGTTTCCGTAGCACCCTTAATGCACACGATGCTCTGTGCACATACAACAAAAAGCACATCTCTCTGCGGAGAGGCTTACTATCTGCCATTCAAGAGGGGAACAATAAGGGAGGAAATGAAAATGGCGTGAACAATAAAAGACCGGGTCAGATCTCAAGGATCCGTTCAACTACAAATGATGCTTTCTTCTAGCAGGAGGAGCCTTCTGCCAATGCAAGAGTTTGTCTGCCCTGCATAAGTATACCTTGCTTCAGTAGAAGATTACGGAGAGACCTTTTTTATTATTATTGTTGTTGTTTCAATACAAACATACACTCAGTATATATATATTCACGGGGCTTTTTTTGGAGAAAAAGCCCAGCAGGAACTCATTAGCATAATAGGCCACACCCAACAGCAGGAACTCATTAGCATATTAGGCCACACCCCTGGCAGCACAGCTCATTCACATATTAGGCCACACCCCCGTGTTACCAGAAGTGTGATCATCCAGCCACACCCACCTTTTGCTTCTTATTCTCTTTACCTTGTTTGTTGTCAAAACCCAGGGCTTTTTTTTTTGGGAGCAGGAACTCCTTTGCATGTTAGGCCACACACCCCTAATGTAGCCAATCCTAACGAGTTTCTGCTGTTGGCTGTGGCCTATTATGTTAATGAGTTTCTGCTGGGCGTGGCCAACTTGGGAGCCAGCCGGAACTCCGTTCCTGTGCGGTACTGCCCCCAAATAGCCCTGTATATTCAGACACACACACACACACACCATTCCCCAGTATTTTACAAGAACCCTTAACAAGCAAATGGGTATATTTTATCATATATTGTTTTCATTTTAAAAAATGAATAATATCCAATATTTAGTAAATAAGTTCCATAGAGTTACTCCTACTAGCCCTTTGATAGAGAATGTCAGTTTAGCTAATAGGGCAATAAACCAAATCTTGTTAAACCACTCACTGATAGATGGTGATTCTGGCTTTCCCCCATTTGTTGCAATAACCATCTTTGCCGCTGTAAATAAACTTAGTACAAATTCCAAACCTGAATAATCTACATACCCTCTCAGAAAACCCAGAAGAATTCGTTTTGGTTCAAAAGGTATTTCTCTACCCAGCATTTCATTAATGTAATTGATGCTTTGTTCCAAAACGTTCGAATCTCAGGGCAAGACCAGACAATATGGAACACATCTGCAGAGGAACTATTACAACAAGGTATCTGAAGAAGTGATCAGTAACTCATGAAAGCTCCTGCCTTGCCACAAATGTTGTCCGTCTTTAAGGTGCTGCTGGACTCCTGCTCTTTGCTGCTGCTCCAGACAGACTAACACGGCGACCCACCTTGATCTATTACAGGGGTGGCCAAACTTGCTTAACGTTTAAGAGCCACATAGAATAAAGGTCAGATGTCTGACAGCCACAAGATGTGAACAAATATTACATTTCCTGCAGGAGCGCACAGGAGCAGAGCTCAGGCAGTAAAGAGCCCAGGGGGTGGGCACATGCAACAAGCCCCACCCCCTGCTCCCAGCAGCCCTCAGTCAGAGCAAGGAGCAGCCAGGTAAGTTGCAGAGCCCCCCTGCCCCCCCGATCCAAAACAGTCTAGTGGCACCTTTAAGACCAAGTTTTATCCAGGCACAAGCTCTCCCTCCTCTGCAGGGACAGATCTGCACGTCTGTCCCCCCCATTAGCTAGCAATCCAAAACAGTCCAGTGGAGCCTGAGCGGTGGGTGTTGCCTTCTGACACACTTCCGTTGACATCAGGAGGTGTGGCATATGCAAATTAGTTATGCTAATGAGCTCCTGCACCTCTTTTTCTATGAAATGACCCCTGTACATTTTTACTGGGAAATATGCAAATTTGCTTTTTTATGAACATTAAATGAGACTGCCAAAAATAATAACAAAAGTGGTAAAAGCAGATATTGATAATGATATTTGTTTGTCCAATGATATTTGTTTGCTAATGATATTTAGATTCCCCAGCCACCCTGCTGAGAGCCGCATAATATGTGTGAAAGAGCCGCATGCGGCTCTCGAACCACAGTTTGGCCACCCCTGATCTATTACATCAAGCAGAGCCATTTTCAAGATCCCACTTAGGAAGACTATGCATTCCATTTCGTTCGATTGGTCCTGGGGTATGATCTGAAGGCATGCCATACACTTATTTTGGGCCTGGTTAGTGCCTCCTGGGAAGCCCATGTCTACTGCCTTGAGATCCACGATGGAAGAAAGGAAGGATGTAAATGTAAACAATTAATTGCCCTTAACGGCAATTAGACAAATGAATACCCACTCCTTAAAAGTGGGGGGGCACCCTACCCTGCCTCCAATATTGGAGGGCAGCGGCTGGACGATGCGGTGAATCGATGAGAACATGGCGACGGATCGGTGGCAGACGGCAGGCGACTCGGGAGGCGATTGGAGGCGGCATGGAGGCACGGTGACGTAAGCACGGTCAGAGCCTCCGGGACAGAGACCAGTTGTAACCTCATCGTGCGGCCGCACGCCATAAAAGGACCATCCCAGGAAGCCGAGCCGAAGAGACGGAAAAAGACCTCCGCCGAAGGACACTACCGCCTGGTCCTAGCAAGACCCCGCCACAGAAAGACCTACGCTGCGTAGGTGCCTGGTAAGGCATCCATCTCCCCTGATATGTATGTGGCCCTAGTTAGGCGATTAAATGTATATGTGTAAACCGCTCCGAGCCTCCGGGAAGAAGCAGTATAGAAATGTAATGTAATAATAATAATAACAATAATAATACATGTGTGTTGGCTTGGCTTCTGCATGGTGTCAGAGAGGGAGAGAAGATTTTGCCCTCATTGCATTTGTACACCAATTGCAGCGGTCACTATTCACTTGGTGGAAAGGGCCATCAAGCCTCAGCCATTTTGTGACGACCTTTCAAGGGAGTTTCAAGGCAAGAGACAAGCACGGGTGGTTGGCCATCGTCTCCCATTGTCTCGGGGGGCCTCCCACCTGGGTACTAACCAGGTCTGGCCCTGCTTAAGGAGGAGGAGGAGATTGGGTTTATACCCCGCCCTTCACTCGGCATCTCAGAGTGGCTTACAAACGCCTTTCCCTTCCCCTCCCCACAACACACACCCTGTGAGGTAGGTGGGGCTGAGAGAGCTCTCTCGAGAACTGAACTTGAGAGAACAGCTCTGACAGAACCAGGGCTATTTTGGGGCAGGAACGCACGGGGACGGAGTTCCAGCTGGCTTCCAAGTTGGCCACGCCCAGCAGGAACTCATTAGCATAACAGGCCACACCCAATAGCTGAAACTCATTCGGATTGGCTACATTAGGGGTGTGTGGCCTAACATGCAAAGGAGTTCCTGCTACAAAAAAAGGCCCTGGGTTTTGACAACAAACAAGGTAAACAGAATAAGAAGGGAAAGGTGGGTGTGGCTGGATGACCACACTTCTGGTAACATGGGGGTGTGGCCTAATGTGCTAATGAGTGGCGCTGTCAGGGGTGTGGCCTAATATGCTAATGAGTTTCTGCTGTTGGGTGTGGCCTATTATGCTAATGATTTCCTGCTGGGCTTTTTCTACAAAAAGAGCCCTGGACAGAACTATGGCTTGCCCAGGATCATCCAGCAGCTGCAAGTGGAGGAGTGGGGAATCAAACCCAGTTTTTCCAGATGAGAGTCTGTGCACTTAACCATGACACCAAACTGGCTCTTAACTTCTGAGATCTGGTGAGATTGGGGTAGCCTGGGCCATCCAGGTGAAGGCAATCATTCACTTTCAAGGAGTAACGGGGTGTAGTCATGAATGCCTCTCAGGTGTGTCAGCTTAGTTTCTTGCCAGCCGCAACCAATGAGAATGAAGCCAGCTTTTATTAGCATAGCCTCATCCTGGATTCAGTTTCTTGTTATCAGAGTAACTACACAAAAAAAAAATCTATTGAGATTTTGATAACGTGAAAAATCTAATCGCTCTGTTAAAAACAGTTGACTGATGAAATTAAATTATTCAGCTGACACTTCTAATTAAAACATTCCCATATGATAAGGACACTGTACAGTTTAGCAGCAGGGTGCATTTGCAGGGCTCTTTCTGTAGCCCTGCAAATGCACCGGAGCTTACAGTAACCCCTGAAAGAAGAGCTCCGTAAGCTCTTGGAGGATTGGCTACATTAGGGGTGTGTTGCCTAATATGCAAAGGAGTTCCTGCTACAAAACAAGCCCTGGTTTGTTCATATGGGCGGTGTGCCAAACATCACATTGACACACAGTGCACACTTTGAACCAAGCAATCATGGTGATGGCTCGTATTTAATATCAGGATCTAGTTCTTTGTCAGAGCCATCCTCAGTGGAGTTTACCCCCTTCTAAGTCCATTGAAGTGTGATACTCCACTTAAGGTGGCCTTGCAATGTTCTTCTGATTGATTCCCACGAACTAAGGCTGCAGTCAGACAGGCAGTTTTATCTGCTTTCCTCGCGGTTCCCTTGCAGATTAAATGGTGATGATCAGACTGCGACATCTGTCTCCCGTTCCCCAGTTGTTGTGCTCCCGTTCCCCAGTTGCTGTGTTCCCATTCTAATCTGTCTCATAAAAGAATTAGACAGATACCGGGGAAAGTCCCGGAACGGACGTGTGATTATTTCTTTGCGTGGCCATTTGGGGAAGCCGGAGCTTCCAGTTCATGGTTGCCATTTTTTTCGCACAGTAAGTGAGGAATGCATAAGCATCTATGTGTGCCCAGCTTGGGAGTCCCTCCCAACTGGAAGACTATGCTTATGCTCATGCGGGTACAGTACTACCCTCAGGAACAAAGGCGGCTCAGTCTGGACGGCCGGCAACAGGGTGATCGCACACCCTAGCAAGTTATGGGGGAGATGTGTGATCAGCATTCCCCAACACAAGGAACACTGGATTAAAATTGAGGTGCAATCAGAGCATGCCAAACTTTTCGTCTGACCGCAGCCTAACAGTCTCTTTTAGAGCTCCTGTTCAAAAGAATATTCTGGTGTTTGCACCGGGCAAAAGATGTGATACAGTATAATAGCTCATCAATATTCCCAAAATGTCAACCACTAGAAGGGTTGCCAGCTCCAGGATGGGAAACTCCTAGAGATTTGGGGATAGAACCTGGGGAGGACAGGGTTTGAGGTGGGAGGGACTTCAGCAGGGTATAATGCCATCAAGTCCACTGCCCAAAGCAGCCATTGTCTCCAGGAAAACTGATAATAGGGGAACTGATCCCTATTTCCTGGAGAGGAGGAAGAGAAGAAGAAGAAGAAGAAATTGGATTTTGGATTTTGGATTTATACCCTGCCCTTCACTCAGAATGGCTTACAAACTCCTTCCCCTTCCCCTGCCTACAACAGACACCCTGTGAGGTAGGTGGGGCTGAGAGAGCTATTTCCAGAGCTGTCCTTGAGAGAACAGCTCTGACAGAACTCTGGCTTGCTCAAGGTCATCCAGCAGCTGCAAGTGGAGGAGTGGGGAATCAAACCCGGTTCTACCAGTAGTAATCCCAGGAGACCCCCCCCAGGCCCCACCTGGAGATTGGCAACCTTAAGTCAACTACCCAACATGGCTGAAAACTTTAGCTACTGAATAAGCAAGATTCTGGGAAAAGACTATTTTAGTTCTTTCATTAATATGACTGGTTCACAAGTGTACTTGACAAGAAGTGTGTAGTACATGCACAAGAAGTGTGTGTGGCGTCCTCTCTTAAGGGAGGACTGGTTTTCCCTTTAAATGTGTTCTTTGCTTTTGTAAACGGGGTAGATTCTGCTGCCACCAGGAATTTAAGGATTTCCAAACCTTCTCTCTGTTTCTGAGAGGAGAGGGGAAGGTGTTACAAAAAGACCTTGAAGAAATAATTCAAAATTTCTATAGAAACCTATATAATAAATCAGAAATTATAGAATATCAGGGGAAATGGGAAAAGGGAAAGTTCAACAAGGAGCAGATAGCCATATTAAATGATCCTATAACGATTTGCGAAATGACAGAGGCAATACAACATGGGGAAAAAAGAAAATCCCTGGGCCCAGATGGGATCCCTACAGAGTTTTATCAAGTATTTGAGGATCAGATACTGGGGCCCTTTAAAGAACTAACACAAAACATTCCTAATTCTAATAAAGTACCTGCCTCATGGAACGAAGCGGTTATAACACTGATCCATAAACCAAACTCTGATGAGGCGGAAATAAGGAATTATAGACCTATTTCCTTATTAAACACGGATTATAAACTTTTTGCAAAGATATTGGCTAATAGATTGAAAAGGGTCTTAATACGAATAATACATAGGGACCAATCAGGATTTCTACCTAAAAGAAGGATACAAAAAAATATAAGAACTATAATTAACGTTTTAGAATATTATGAATTACACCCTGGGAAGCAGATGATGTTAATACTTTTAGACACAGAGAAGGCGTTTGATAACATTAACTGGGCATATATGCTACAAAAATTAGCTGTGTGGGAATGTGGGGGCAATTTTTACACAATGATAAAAGCTATATATAGTAAGCAAAGTGCCAAAATTTTTATCAATGGCGAAACCTCTCAAAGCATTCTAATGCAGAAAGGCACAAGACAGGGATGCCCGCTATCCCCACTATTGTTCATATTTACTATAGAATCATTAATTGACAAAATAAGAAATAATGAAATGATAAAAGGGCTGAGAGTAAAAGGAGAGGTGTTCAAATTACAGGCCTTTGCAGATGATTTGATTTTTAAAGTAGAAGAACTGGAACATTCTCTATCATACTTTTTTTTTGGTAAACAAATTTTTTATTTTCTCAGGAATACAACATATAAAACATTTCCTTCTATCAATTGTCTACCCCATTCCCAGTTCCTCCCCTCCCTCCAATGGCTTCCCACAATGCTTCCACCCCTGCTCCAAATTACTTCATATCATCAACAATATCAGTTTTTCATCATTACAATCTAAAGATAACATCATTTGACTTAATATTGATCTAAACATATTAAGTTTTGTTTCACATCCCAGTTCTTTTCCAGATAAATTTTAAAGTCATTCCATTCTCCAAAAAACTCATCGTCTTCTTTGTTATTCAGTTTTTTTGTAATCTTATCCATTTGTGCCATGAACAGAACTTTTTGTATCCATTCTTCAACCTCTGGTACCTTTTCCGTCTTCCAAAACTGAGCATAAATCATTCTCGCTGTCACTATCAGGTACCAGAGTAAAGTCTTTTTAGTCGTATTGACTTCTTCCATTTTAAGTCCCAAAAGCAGAATTTCCGGTGCTTTTTTAAAAGAACATTTCAATATTTTTTGCATTTCATTGTGGACTTTTGTCCAAAAGTCTACAGCTTTCTCACAAGTCCACCACATATGATAAAATGAGCCCTCATGCCTCTTACATTTCCAGCATTTGTTTGACATATTTTGATTCATATTTGCAATCTTCTTAGGTGTCATGTACCACCTATACATCATCTTATAACAATTTTCTTTAACATTAGTACATGTCGAGATCTTAATAGAATTTTTCCACAAATATTCCCAGGTTTCCATAGCCACTTCCTTATTCATATTAATAGCCCATTTTAACATTTGTTCTTTAACAGTTTCATCTTCAGTATACCATTTTAACAACACCTTATACATTTTAGAAATATTTTTTCCTCCTCCACTCTCCCAAACCTTTTCAATTTCATTTTTTTCCTCTCTAAAACCATAGTTTTTTTTGTCAGATCTAAAAAGATCATAAATCTGCATATATTTCAACCACTCATATTCATATTCAATTTCATTCTGCTTTTTCATTACCCACTCTGTTCCCTCTTTTTTAATTAAATCTCTATATGGCAACCAGTCTCTACCTCGCTGTCTTGAGTAAGATATCAACACTTCTACTGGTACAATCCACAATGGTCTTAAGTCACTCTGGTACTTCTTATATCTTGTCCATACCATATACAAAGCTTTTCTCACCAAGTGAAGTTTAAAAAAACTGTCCATTTTTATCTTGTCATACCATAAATATGCATGCCAGCCAAATCTACAATCATGCCCTTCCAACCCCAACAATCTGTCATTTTCAAGCTTCACCCATTGATCCATCCATGTTAGACAAACCGCTTCATAATATAGTCTAAGATTTGGCATTTGTAGACCTCCTCTTTCTTTGGCATCACAAAGTATTTTCATTTTGATCCTTGGTTTCTTGCCTGCCCAAACAAATTTTGACAACTCTTGTTGCCACTTGGCCAACAAATCCGTTTTATGCAGAATTGGTATTGTTTGGAACAGGAACATCAAACGTGGTAGGACATTCATTTTTATAACTGATATTCTTCCCATCAGTGATAAGTTCATTTTATCCCATTTCTTAAAATCTTGAGTCAGCTTAGTCCATAATTTCTCATAATTATTCTTATATAGGTCTATATTTTTTGCCGTTAATTCAATTCCAAGGTATTTTGTTTTTTTAACTACTTCACATTGTACCAGTTCTTGTAGTTCCACTTGTTTTTGTTTGATCATGTTTTTACATATAAGTTTTGTTTTATTCTTATTTACGTAAAAGCCGGCCAATTCTCCAAACTCCTTTATTTTTTGAAAAAGCAATGTCAATTTTTCTGTTGGGTTTTCCACCATAAACATTACATCGTCTGCAAATGCTCGATATTTGTATTGGTGTCCTTTATGTGTCAAGCCCTTTATTTCTTGATCGTACTGTATTTTTTGTAAAAGTATTTCCAATACCCAGATAAATAATAACGGTGATAACGGACAACCTTGCCTTGTTCCTTTCTGTACTTTGAAGTTATCTGTCAGTTCTTTATTCACATTTATTTTAGCTCTTTGTTCAGAATAGATAGCTTCAATACAATTTCTAAAATGTTGTCCCGCTTCAATCTTTTCCATCATCTGGTGCATAAAATTCCAATTAAGATTGTCAAAAGCTTTTTCTGCATCAACAAACAGAAAAGCTACTTCTTTTTCTGGGTGCTTTTCATAATATTCAATTGCGTCCATTACTATTCTTACATTGTCTCTAATCTGCCTTTTGGGTAAAAAGCCCGCTTGTCATATCTTTTAGCCTTTTGATACTGTCCATGGGGTTTTCTTGGCAAAAATACTGGAGTGGGTTGCCATTTCCTTCTCCAGGTGGATCACGCTTGGTCTGAGTTCTCTGCTGTGGCCTGTCCGTCTTGGGTGGCCCTTCACGGCATAGCCCACAGCTTCATTGAACTGCGCAAGCCCCCTCGCCACGACAAGGCAGTGATCCATGAGGGGATAGGAATAGGTCTCTGCAGCTGTGGACTTTGTCCCACCGCGGGTTCTTCCGCGGCCGTATCGGCCGCTGCGGCGGGACTGGTGCGACCCGCGCCAACCCCTGGGACCTCTCAGAGGAATGGGAACAGGCTGGGATGCGAAGATGTTCCTATGACAGAGCCGCGGGAAAAGAAGGGACGTGCCAGGGGCAAGAACCGAGGAGCGTTACCTTGGAGCTGCGGGGATATCGGGGGTGTTATTGGGGAGCCGGGCGAGGCAGACTCTTCCGAAGTATGCAAATCCAACTGATTTCTGTCTCTCCTAACTGACACACTGACACACCCACACAGATTCACTTCAAAAACCCCTCCCACACTCATCCATCAATCACAGCACATTTGTCTCTCTCAATCACTCTAGTCTACTAACCATGCACTCCAACCAAGCATTTAAAGGTGCAAACACTCATAAAACAAGGAATCATTACAGTGTGTAATACATGCATACTTCCTGCATGTATTCGCAAAGGAACCCTGTCCCCCTCCCCTGCTTCCTCACTATACGCCCCCACACCCAGTTTTTCTTCTTGCCCAGTGCAGATTACTTAAACTTTGAGCTTTTGGGCAGCTACCAGCAGCAGACTGAATCGTGCCAGTTATAATTTGAAAGACCCAGGGGCCGGAATTCTAATCCACTCATCAACATTTGACCATTCACTTAACCCTGAAAGATTAAGGGCCGCTTGAAACATTTTTAAATATCCAAATATAAGCAAAGGTTTGCATCTCAAAATTGTGACTCCAAGTGCAGATTTAAAACTTGTGAATCCCCCTCACCCCTTTAATTGCAGAAGATGCAGCTTGTAGGATTAAAGATATGGGTAACCTTTCAGGTAATTTTATACACCAGCCTAGCCCAATCTTATCAGAACAGAAGCTAAGCAGCATCGGCCCTGGTTAGTACTTGGATGGGAGACCACCAAAGAAGTCTTGTGTTGCTGTGCAGAGGCAGGCAATGGCAAACCACCTCTATTCATTGCTTGCCTTGAAAAGCCCCACGGTCCTGGGGTTGCCATGAGTTAATTACGACTGGATGGCACACAATTATTATTATTTCCAGGGCTCTTTTTGTAGAAAAAGCCCAGCAGGAACTCATTAGCATAATAGGCCACACCCAACAGCAGAAACTCATTAGCATATTAGGCCACACCCAACAGCAGAAACTCATTAGCATATTAGGCCACACCCAACAGCAGAAACTCATTAGCATATTAGGCCACACCCAACAGCAGAAACTCATTAGCATATTAGGCCACACCCAACAGCAGAAACTCATTAGCATATTAGGCCACACCCAACAGCAGAAACTCATTAGCATATTAGGCCACACCCCTGACAGCACCGCTCATTAGCACATTAGGCCAGTGGCCTATTATACTAATGAGTTCCTGCTGGATGTGGCCAACTTGGGAGCCAGCCGGAATTCCGTTCCTGTGCGTTCCGGCCCAAAAATAGCCCTGATTATTTCCAATCAACCTTACAATGATGCTAGCAGCTGGTTGGCGATGCTGTAATAAAGGGCATACGTTTTCGTCATGCCACAAGTTTTTCTTGACTTTTCTAGGTAATATCATGTTGATCTCCTGGCTCAAATGCCCCAAAGGTAGCATCCTGTGATATGGTATACTTGACATTACTAATGTTTCCTTAATGGAGGCGACTACGTGGGCATGGAATAGGTTGCAGAGCGTGTAATCTTTTGTGCAAACAGAACGCTCTTTCTGCAGGTTAATCTCCCCGTAGAAAAAACACCACATAAATGTCATAAATGTCAGTGAATCTGAGAAAGCAAACTAAATGTTAAAAAAAAAGAAGCAGCATTTCTGGGTTTGTAATATCCGTCTAATACAATGTTCACAAACGTTAACGGCAACAAAAACCCTCATTTACTACTATGTATACAGGCAAATGGAATAGCCCCACTTGACAGGTATCATTATATCGCAATACAAAGTCCCGGCTGTAAACATTCACTACCTACGAAGAAAGTTTGAATGTGTTCCTAATAAAGGCAATCAATCTGGTCACTTCTCACATATTAGAGATGTAAAAAAAGGAAAGTCTATTATAATAAAAAAGAAATCCGGTGATTATCTTTATGTGGGGCTCACCTTGAAGATTGTTCAGAGCAGGGCGCTTTCTGTAGCAGGAGCTCCTTTGCATATTAGACGACACACCCCTAATGTAGCCAGTCCTCCAAGAGCTTACAGTAGCTCCTGTAAGAAGAGCTCTGTAAGCTCTGGGAGGACTGGCTACATTAGGGGGGTGGGTGTCGCCTAATATGCAAAGGAGTTCCTGCTACAGAAAGAGCCATCTATCTATCTATCTATCTATCTATCTTCTATCAATCCTGAGGCAGGGGGCTTTTT
>NW_015161536.1:103531-104618 GCF_001447785.1 Gekko japonicus
CCTCCAAGAGCTTACAGTAGCCCCTATAAGAAGAGCTCTGTAAGCTCTTGGAGGATTGGCTACATTAGGGGTGTGTCGCCTAATATGCAGAGGAGTTCCTGCTACAAAAAGAGCCCGTAATCTTCTGAGTGCCACTGGGTGGGCAGACAGGACTCATGTTTAGAGTCACAAAGAAGAAAAACGTCCTGTCCTGTTAACAGAAGCTTCATGTGTAGAAATGGGCAGGTGAACTGACATCCCTTTAAGGAAGGGAAAGTGGCATGGCATAGTTCAGTCTCACCAGACGTCGGGAGCTAAGCAGGGTCAGTACTTGGATGGGAGACCACCAAGGAGGACACTGCAGAGGAAGACAATAGCCAGCCACCTCTGTTTCTCCCTTGCCTTGAAAGCCCCTTGCTGGGGTCACCATAAGTGGATTGACAGCACTGACATACTAATAACCATCTATTAAAGGGTATGTTTTTTCTCTCTCTCTCTCTATGCAGTTGGTAACCCCAGCTTAGAACTTTATTTTGTATAAGATCTTAGAGTATTTATTACAGACGGGGGTCATTTCGTAGAAAAAGAGATGCAGGAGCTCACTAGCATAACTCATTAGCATAACTTATTTGCATATGCCACACCCCTCGACATCACCGGAAGTGTGCCAGGAGGCAACACCCACCGCTCAGGCTCCACTGGACTGTTTTGGATTGCTAGCTATTGGGGGGGGGGGGAAGTGGCGGTAATTATTTGCATATGCCACACCCCTCGACATCACCGGAAGTGTGCCAGGAGGCAACACCCACCGCTCAGGCTCCACTGGACTGTTTTGGATTGCTAGCTATTGGGGGAGTGGGCAGGGTGGGGGGGGGGGGCGCACAGTTCTGCCCTCACACAGATCTGTTCTCACACAGATCTGTGCAGAGAGAAAAAGAGAGAGAAAGAAAGGAAAGAAAGGAAGGAAAGAAAGAAAGAAAGAAAGAAAGAAAGAGAGAAGGAAAGAAAGAGGGAGAGAAGGAAAGAAAGAGGGAGAGAAGGAAAAAAAGGAAGGAAAGAAGAAAAAAGGAGGGAAATAAAGAAAAAGATGGAAAGAAGGAGGGAAACA
>NW_015161536.1:106130-107025 GCF_001447785.1 Gekko japonicus
TTGGAGGAGTGGGGAATCAAACCCGGTTCTCCCAGATTAGAGTCCGCACACTTAACCACTACACCAAACTGGCTCTGAAAGAGACATTATCCATGTTCTTTCTGTGTTGCCGTCTGAGAAAATATAGATTTTTTTTTTAAAGAAATATTAGTTTTCCATGCATAGGAACAGGGCTATTTTTGGGCAGGAACGCACAGGAACGGAGTTCCGGCCGGCTTCGGAGTTGGCCACGCCCACTACAGCCAAAACCTCTGTGTGTGTGGCTACAGAGGGAAGGCCTGGAGAGTGACCCCCCCCCGGTGACTCCAAGGCGGGTGGGCCAGGGGGGCTGAAGGGATCAGGGAGGCATTTAAATGCCTCCCCATGCCTTCCCCGGCCTGTCCAAGGGCTGGCTTGCCCGGGCGCCCAGGCAAGCCAAGGGAAGTCATGGGGTGTGGCCTAATATGCTAACGAGCTGTGCTGTTGGGTGTGTCCTAATATGCTAATGAGTTTCTGCTGTTGGGTGTGGCCTATTATGCTAATGAGTTCCTGCTGGGCTTTTGCTACCAAAAAGGCCCTGCATAGGAATATGCCTTGCATTTTCATAATAAATTTGCACTCAGGTGGTGGTGATACACCCAGGGCCACTCCCACCTCCTTTCTCCCCCCTCCCCCTCCTTTGGTGCAGATGTGCTCAGCCCACCTTTGGCTTTGAGGGAATCTTCTCTGAAAAGCGAAATGCGCACACAAAGAGGCCGATTATGGCTTGAATCACTTAAAAGTTGAGGCACACGAGAGGAAGATGTCGTCATTTTAAGACTCGGCGTGTCTTAAGTGCACTGCCAGGAAGAAGTCACGGATGATTTATATGGCTTGGCTTAAACACAGGGACAGGAGAAAAAAAGGGGAAAGGAGA
>NW_015161537.1:0-2904 GCF_001447785.1 Gekko japonicus
TGCGACTGAACAACAACAAAGGTTTGGGGGGGGTTTGGTAATACATTTATTGATTTTTAAACACAAATACACACACAAAAAGACTCGCTTTCTCCTCTGAGAATTCTTAACATATCTACTTCCTTATACTTATTTCCACATATTTAGTTATTTTATCATGCACTATACAAGAAATGGGGGGGGCGGGGAAACAAACCATTCAGCTGAACTAATTTCTTATTAATTACTTTTCCAGTTGTGATGCTCCTATTCTGTCTTTAGGAATTTTATTATGACTTTCCCATTCCTAAGACCTTCTAGATATTGACAGCATAACATAAGTTTAACTATAAATTTTTCTTTGTGTTACTCATAGCAATCTTATTTTCTTTGGAGAGTCTATTCTATCTTCTCAGACTCACAAAGTTCCTTCTCTTATTCTATCTTTGTCTATAAAGTTAAGTGATATTTTCTACATTCTTCTTCTTAATAATGTATTAATAGCCAGTACGCCTGTCTAATTCTGTAGATAGTTATCTTCACTTTATCCCTATGAACTGACAGACCGGCCTAATTGTAAATATTAACCTACGTAACTTTCAACATATTACTTAATATTCGTTCGCACAAAATTGTTGCCCATTATTAATGAAAGACCAAAAGATAGAGGTTCCTTAAGAGGTTCATTTTCACTTCCACATCGTCATAAATACACTGAAAAAGCAGGGGCGGGAAAACAAACCAAAAAAAAGTTGAAGCCACATTTGCTTGTCTCATCATTTAGTGGGTGCCAGGTCAATTTGTATTTTACATTTTTCTTAACTTGGCCTTAGGGATGCCAGCTTCCAAGTGGGATATGGAGATCCCCTGGAATGACAGCTCATCTGTAGACTACACAGGTCAGCTCCCCTGGAGAAAAGGGATGCTTTGGAGGGCGGACTCTATGGCATTCTACCCCACTGAGGTCCCTGTCCTCCCCAAGCATCATCCCCAAATCCCCAGGAGTCTCCCAACCCGAATCTGGCAGCCCTTCTCTGGGAATTGTTCAGGAGCACTAGGGGGTAATTAAATTTAATGAAAGGAACAGGGGAGGGAGAGGAGTATATCCGTACCCTGGCTTCAGGCTGGTGTGGGGGCAGGAGGTTGACTCTCCTTCCCCACTTACAGAGGGAGGGTGGACTTGACCTGGGTTTGCTCCTCAATCTGAGGGACCTGTGCCGGGCCCTCTTCTGACTCCCTCCTAGGGGAGGGGCGGGAAACACTGACCTGTCCATTGGTGAGATGCAGCAGGTGGCCATGGGACTGAGGACTGGCCCCTGAAGCACCGTCCGAGCTGCAGCATCCACACCAGCCCCTTGTGTGCTAGCCGCCACCTCATGCAACACCACGGGTCACACTGCTCCGAGTTCCACATCACCACCAGGCAGGGAAGGCATTCCAGATCCTCAGCTTTGGACCACACCCCCCCTCCTCCTACTCCTCCATCATCCCGCAACCCACTTGCTCAGCACCTCCAGCCTGCCTCCTCCTCCTGCTGCTGTTGCCACCCTGGCTCAGCACGTGGCTTAAGATTGGGGTGGGAAGTTGCAGATTGGGGAGGGGCATTGCCCCAGCAACCCAACAACTGGCTACGGCCCTGCCGTCATCAGACTAAGCCACCTCGGACTTCTCATCTAGAAGAACATTATGCTGAAACACACTTTAAGTCTCGGCAGTGATGGCTTGAAAAAATGATGAGATTTTTTTTGAAGCTGGATCATTTGAAGGGAAAAATAATAAGCATTGATTATACAGGATCCTCAGATCCATGTTTGAAGAGGGCAGTGTTGGATCCCCAAGCATCGAGAATAAATCCACGTTTCAGAAAAGCAAAATTTATTTCAAAGCTTTGGAAAGATACTCAAACAAGTCCTTTGTTAGGAATGGGTACAAACAGCCAGGGCAAATATAATAAAGGGATTTGAACCAGGTACCGAACCAATGGATCACTTTCCCGCTGGCGGGCAAAGGAAACGGTTGCGCGCTCAATCCCTGGGAACACTACTATCTCCAGACATAACACAGCGTCATCAGACTAAGCCACCTCGGACTTCTCATCTAGAAGAACATTATGCTGAAACACACTTTAAGTCTCGGCAGTGATGGCTTGAGAAAATGATGAGATTTTTTTGAAGCTGGATCATTTGAAGGGAAAACTAATAAGCATTGATTATACAGGATCCTCAAATCCATGTTTGAGGAGGGCAGGTACTCTTCTAGTCTTAGGGCTGGGTAGCAGATGATGAAGAAGACCATACTGCAATATTCTAACCAGAAAACTTGAAAAGCCATGCCCTGCGAGAAAAATCTATTTATTTATTCTGTACTTTTAGTCAAACTAAAACACATTAATTTTTAATTCCAGATTAATAGAGAGATTATAATAGGGTACTCCATCAATTTAAAATTATTATCACAATGATTTCTTGTTAATATTGTGCTCTGGAGAAGTGGCATGTGAGGATTGTCTTCCTGGTTAAAAATTAAATTAAGATTGTATAATGAGAATTAGATGTAATATTTTGTGCAAAACTAAGAGTCAGCAGGGAAATATTGCTTTCACAAATGTTGACTACTGTTTCATTATGGCCAAATTAATGAGTGAGACTTTAGTTACAAATCCTCCTCTTTCAAGAATATGACTGTTTTCCATTGTGGTAGACATGTAGTGTTGAATGCCACCGTAGACACAACAAGCATCAGTCTGACAAGATTCAGGGGGAGAGACAGTAATAAATGGTATGCAGAAAACAGGGAGGTAGTGTTGGAGAGAGTGATTCAGCATGCCTGGACGAAGAAGAAGAAGAAGAAGAAGAAGAAGAAGAAGAAGAAGAAGAAGAAGAAGAAGAAGAAGAAGAAGAAGAAGAAGAAGAAGAAGAAGAAGAA
>NW_015161537.1:2936-20223 GCF_001447785.1 Gekko japonicus
GATCAGGCCAAAGGCCCATCCAGTCCAACACTCTGTATCCCACAGTGGCCAGAAATACCAGTGCCATCAGGAGGTCCACCAGTGGGGCCAGGACATTAGAAGCCCTCCCACTGTTGACCCCCCCCCAAGCACCAAGATGACAGAGCATCACTTGCCCCAGAGTCCCTATCTATACCTTGTGGCTAATAGCCACTGATGGACCTCTGCTCCATATGCTTATCTAATTCCCTTTTGAAGCCGTCCATGCTTGTAGCCGCCACCACTTCCTGTGGCAGTGAATTCCATGTGTTAATCACTCTTTGGGTGAAGAAGTCCTTCCTTTTATCTGTTCTAACCCGACCGCTCAGCAATTTCATGGAGTGCCCACGGGTTCTTGTATTGTGAGAAAGGGAGAAAAGTACCTCTTTCTCTACCTGCTCTTTCCCATGCATAATCTTATAAACCTCAATCATGTCACCCCTCAGTCGTCGTTTCTCCAAGCTAAAGAGCCCTAAGCGCCTTAACCTTTCCTCATAGGGAAAGTGTTCCAACCCTTTTATCATTCGAGTTGCTCTTTTCTGCACTTTTTCCAAAGCTATAATATCCTTTTTAAGGTGTGGTGACCAGAATTGCACACAGTATTCCAGATGAGGTTGCACCATTGATTTATGTAGGGGCATTATGATATTGGCTGATCTGTTTACAATACCCTTCCTAATAATCCCCAGCATAGCATTCACCTTCTTTATTGCAGTCACACACTGTCTCGACATTTTCAGTGAGTTATCTACTACAACTCCAAGATCTCAGAGCAGCTTACAAACTCCTTTCTTTTCCCCTCCCCACAACATACACCCTGTGAGGAAGGTGGGGCTGAGAGAGCTCTGACAGAAACTGCTCTTTTTCAAGAACAGCTGTGCCAGAACTATGGCTTGCCCAAGGTCATCCAGCAGGTGCAAGTGGAGGAGTGGGGAATCGAACCCGGTTCTCCAAGATTAGAGTCCACGCACTTAACCACTACACCAAACTGGCTCTCGAGGTGCTACAGCCAAAACATCACTCTAAGTGTGTACAGTTTTTATCCCCTTGAATGGAATGCCTCTCTTTGGCTGTAGAACGACTTGCAGCTTGGATCGATATGGCACCACCTCTGATTGTAGCACTATTGTTGCAAGGCATACCAACCAGACAGCACACCCTGCTGCAGGTCACCTGCAAGGCCATCCCATTGGCATGCATCCACTTTACAGCAGTGCCTCAGCCATGGAGCACACTGCCCGGTTGTTATTTTTTTTAATGTAGTCGGGCATATGTGCATATGTGCATATAAGGTAAAGGCTCCAAATGAATGCCAACTATACGGTATCCATTCAGGGAATCCCTGTTCGGCCAGCCGAACCAGATTAGAGAATCTGATTCACCTTTCGGCATGCCCAAATAATGCCGAATAGGCATTATTCAGTGTTTTTTCGGTTTATCCGAACCAAATGCACATCCCTAGTTTAGACTTCATGCACTCCCCTGCATACAGACATCCGGCCATGTGTGATGAATTCATGGGGAACCGAAAATACCACATGTTTACTCTGTTTCCAACTCATCGTATGATGGGGTGAGTATGACTGGGGAATCGCTGACAGATGTGGTTGTGTGACCCTGCCAGATTAATCAGTTAGGGGAACACAGCTATATCGGGCCAAGCTGCCAGTCTGAACACAGCTTTTGTCTTAACCTGGGTACTGCCCTCTGAACCCTCCCATCTCCCTTTATCCTCTCACTCTGTTCACATGGCCTTCCATTGAAACCTTAAGGCTTTAATTTTCTCTCATTCTGATCTGTAGATGAGACTTTGTGTATTAGGCAACTTGTTAAAATTGGTCCAGCTGTTATATAAATCTGGTTTATATCCTGGTTCAGAGTTCAGTCACATGATTTACAGGATTGGTCATTTTTTTGTCAGCAGAAGGGGAGGGATTTTTGACAGCTTACGCCCTCTTACTGCAGACTCTACATTTACTCCAGAGGATCTCCCAGGAGGAGGGACGCAGATACACTCTGTTCCACTGGCAGAAATGTCTTCTATCAGTGGAAAACCACCTTTAGATTCAGCCCATAGGTAAGAATTCACTATTTATTTATTCCAACTTCCAAAACTTTACCGACCATCATATCTTTACAATTCAAACTGAACTCCTGGGAACCGAATATAGTTTCCCAAAATTCTGGCCACTTTCCTCAAAGTAAAGAGTTTGAGGATTGCTGGAGTACACGGATGGGTTTATTTCCAGTGAGTCTTCCACAGAAGATCAAACAGCAGATTGTAAAATTCAGTTACTAAATTATTCTTTAACCCTACTGCAGTTTGGTGATTCTTTTAACAGCCACATCAATTATATACAGATTCTGTTGCTGCTAATATAGCTTTATCACAATCCCGTTTCTACCAGGTGACGTGTCAGACTAAATGATGAATATCCAAAGGCTCTGATGTATGACTAGTTAAGACATTAGCCAAATTAAATCTTTAAATAATAGAGGAGATTAAAAAGATGCTGAGTTTGTGCCACTGTTCCTAAATAGATGCTGCCATCTGGATTCTTCTGATTATGAGAAGAAGCCTTAGGGAAGGTTCCCATCAGATTTTAAAAGGAAGAAGCAGACTCTTGCTCTTTCTGTCGCTGAATAGTACAGAGTTGTCCTTGAAATTCATAAAACCCCAAATGTGGATCTACTACCAGATATCTACAACTGATGAAGTCCTCTCAGAAAGTTAAAACTGTTGTAGAAATCAGCAGAAGATCCTCTACTTTCCAGATTGCATTGTTTCCCCCTCAATCCATACAAGTAAAGGGAGTATATTCATTTTACTGTTGTAGTTGGAAAAGGAGAAAATGTGCAATGTGGAAGGAATAGTCTTTCTTCTTTTCCTAAATCCTGAGCACAACAAGATTAGTCTGACCTCTGTCCAGAGGAAGATACTGGAGCAGATTTTAAAGGGATCGATCTGCAAGCATCTAAAGGACAACCTGGTGATTCGGGGAAGTCAGCACGGATCCTTCCCCAACAGGTCCTGCCAGACCAACCTCATTTCTTATGTTGATTGAGTGATGAGCTTACTGGATCGAGGGAATGCTGTTGATGTTGTTTACCTGGATTTCAGTAAAGCTTTTGACAGGGTTCCCCATGATGCTCTGATGGGAAACTAGAGGACTGTGGACTAGACTCTAGGATAGTTAGATGGATAGGGAACTGGTTGGAGAACTGCACTCAAAGAGTAGTTGTCAATGACATTTCGTCTGAATGGAGGGAAGTGACCAGTGGGGTGCCACAGGGCTCAGTTCTGGGCCTGGTACTTTTCAATATATTTATAAATTATCTGGATGAGGGTGTGGAGGGGCTTCTCATTAAATCTTGCAGATGACACCAAATTGGGAGGAGCAACGGACACACTAGAAAATGGAGATAGAATTCAACAAAATCAGAACACATTGGAAAAGAAGACAGATGTGAAAAAGATGCAATTTAACAAGGATAAGTGCCAAGTTCTACATCTGGGTAACAAAAATGAGGAACATGCATACTGGATGGGGGGTACACTCCTGGGTAGCAATGTATGTGTGGTATGAACCGTAAGTTAAGTATGAGCAACCGTTTGGTGTAGTGGTTAAGTGTGCAGACTCTAATCTGGGAGAGCCGGGTTTGATTCCCCACTCCTCCACTTGCACCTGCTGATGTGACCTTGGGTCAGTCACAAGCTCTGGCACAGCTGTCCTTGAAAAAGAGCAATTTGTGTCAGAGTTCTCTCAGCCCCACCCACCTCACAGGGTGTCTGTTGTGGGGAGGGGAAGGGAAAGGAGTTTGTAAGCTGCTCTGAGACTCCAAGTGAAGGGCGGGGTATAAATCCAATCTCTTCTTCTCTTCTTCTTCTATGAGCAGCCAGTGTGATGCAGTGACAAAAATGGCTAATGTGATCTTGGGGTGTATCAACAGAGGCATAACATCCAAATTGCAAGATGTCATAGTCCTGCTGTAAAGTGAATTGGTCAGGCCACACCTGGAGTATTGTGTGCAGTTCTGGAGGCCTCACTTCAAAAAGGATGTGGACAGAATGGAGCAGGTACAGAGGAGAGTGATGAGGATGATCAGGGGCCTGGAGACCAAGCCCTATGAGGAAAGTCTGAGGGACTTGGGAATGCTCCATCTGGAGAGGAGGCAATTGAAGGGGGATATAATCGCTCCTTTTAAGTATTTGAAGGTCTGTCACTTAGAGGAGGGCAGGGAGCTGTCCCAGGTGGCAGCAGAGGACAGGACTCGCAATAATGGGTTTAACTTAAGGGCAGGAAGGTACCAGCTGGATATTAGGAAAAAAACTTTTTTTACAGTAAGAGTTTAGCAGCAGTGGAATCAGCTGCCAAGGGAGGTGGTGAGCTCCCCCTCACTGGCAGTGTTCAAGCAGCGGCTGGACAAACTCTTCTCAGGGATGCTCTAGGCTGGTCCTGCAATGAGCAGGGGGTTGGACTAGATGACCTGTATGGCCCCTTCTAACTCTGTGATTCTATGATTCGATCATTGGTAAGTAGGTGTCATGTATACATACAAATCTCACTGAGGGTATTCCTGCCTGAAAGTCTAGCATAGGTTACCATTTCATAATGGGGTGAAGGCAAATTGATTTTACCGGGGCAAAGTCTTTCAGCAAAATGTCTTAAAGGCTCACTCTTGGCCATATACACAGGCAGGTACGAGGCTTCCCTCAGTTATATGTTCCTACCATCTGATATTCATGACACTGCAGTTCCATTTAGCATACAGGACTTATAACTGTTGATGGACCTTTCCTTCATGAATATGTCTAACTTTTTTTAGCATCAAGGCGGGTAGCTGTGTTGGTCTGAAGCAATATAGCAAAGTTTGAATCCAATGGCACCTTTAAGACCAACCAGTTTAATTCTGGGTATAAGCTTACGTGTGCATGGACACTTCTTCAGTCAGCATCAGTTTGTTTGTTTATTTATTTATTTATTTATTACATTTTTACCCCACCCTCCCAGCAAGGCCGGCTCAGGGAGGCTACAGCAATATAAAATAGTACAATAATAAGAATCAGACTCGTTCATTTTATCATATGTGGTGGCTATGTGATGTTACAAAAACGTTCTGGAGATGGGTACATGAGATAATGCAAAAAATAAGAAGTAAGGTCCCATTGACTCCAGAGATATTGTTATTGGATATATTTCCGAAAGACTTTGATAAAGCGGATAGGTATTTGATTGTTCACTTGTCAACAGCCGCAAGGATTTTATATGCTAAATATTGGAAAACAATGGAGATTCCAACGAAACAAGAATATGTGAATAAGCTGTTTGAAACGGCTGAAAATGATAAATTGACATTGGAGATGAGAGCTGGAACAGAATGGACTTTTCAAAAAACTTGGAAGAGATTTTATGACTGGTATAATATAAGCACAATAACTTGATGGAAATTTGAGTACGCAGAAAAGTTAAGCTAGTAAAATAGACAATGAGATTAGAAATGTAACAAATAGATAATTGAAGAACAGAAAACGGAATAAGCCTCCTGTAATACGTTTTATGTTTGTTAGTGATAGTTATGTGTTGTTTGTTTTCACGTATGTCTGTAGTGTATAATGAAAAAAATAATAAAAGTGTACCTTCGGGTACTTAAAAAAATAAAAATAAAAATAGTACAATAAATAATAAAGCCCAACCAAGCATAAATTAAAAAGCATAACTATACAACTTAATATTAAGTGCTAGCATTAACTCCTCAGGGCACAGTCAGGTTCGTGGTCTACCATAGATGTTCCAGGCACTCGGGTCAGGCTATACTTAGGGGACTCGGGGGGGGGGGGTGGGGCCCCCCGGTGGTGGCAGTGGTGGTGGTGGCAGTGGTGGTGGTGGCAGCTCCAAAAGCCTAGCGGAAGAGCTCTGTTTTACAGGCCCTGTGGAACTGTAACAGGTCCTGTAACAGGAACTGTAACTGTAACAGTTAACAAAGTAGAACTATGTATACCATTCTACTGAATTAAACTGGCAAGGTCTCCAAATGTCACAACGTAATACAGATGGAGGTGAAGCCACATTCACTGGAAAACATGTTTTGGCTGCACTGTGATGACATGATTCTCAGAGAGAGATTTGTAGAATGGGTGTATATTCACACCCAAGGTATTTTACTCATATTTTAGATAACGATTCACTCTGCCTCATCCAGACATTTCTTCCAAGCAGGGCTTTCCCTTCATACTTATGTCCCTTGGAGAGGCTTGTATGTTTTATTTTGGCTCCTTGTTTTTTTCATTTAGTGATTTCCTAAGGTCGTGGGACTGTTTAGGTGTCAAGGTTTACAGCTTTTTTGTGTGAGCACATGATTCCCTTTGTGCCTTCTGCTTTCCTTTGCACTGTTTTTTCTAAATAGAGATTTTAATTTTGATTCCATCTTCTGCCTGTCTATTTCTGGGAAACTCCCCATTCCCATAGTGAGGTGCTACCCAAATTCAAGACCCCAGTGTATATAAGCAGTGGTCCCTTGATACAATTTTACTCTGAAATGTATGTGTCTATGCACTTTGACATGCTAGGGAGATGCTCCAAATGCCAGGAAGTATATAAGTGTAAGGCCATTTCAGTAACAAAAATGTTTTGGAATGTGGAATCTATAACAGTATACCCTGCTGAGGGCCTTCTGCTCCCCAAACTTCACCCCCTCCAGACACCACCCTCTACCCCCAGAAGCCTGTTGCTTAAGGCTATGGTGGCCAGTGGAAAAGCCTGTGTCGAAGTAGAGGGAGGAACTGTTAATCATCCACAGCCTGAGAATCAGAGCTGTCTTGTGGGCACATATGGGTGGAGGAGGTCCTGCAGATTTTGGTTTGGCTTGATGGCCTGGAACATCTATTTTGGTTTGGCTTGATGGCCTGGAACATACTGCAGTTTTGGTATGTGTTTGCCCACCCACCCCTCAAATGAGACACAAGACAGGCCATGGGTTAAACTGGGAATTAATTTACACATAAGCTGATCTGCATCTGTTACATCCATTAAGCATGGGTTACACTGTGCCTGCAAGCAGGCTTCCCAGGGCAAAACCACCACCCCCGGCTCCGAGCCAGGTCCGGAAGCCTTCCATACCCCATTTATCATGGCCCATACTTCCAATGCATGTAGGAGATGTAAGAGCACATTCCCAGCCCATGACTGCTAAGCCTTAAGGCTCGTCATGTGCTCCCCCAACCCCAAAGAGGCCCCCACCTGGGTCTCCTGGACTGCCAAGCCACTAGGGACCCAGTTTGAGAGCCCCTCCTATTGCTGCTATCTCAGGGTGTTTGCCAGCACTCAATAAACCCCTCCAACATGTGCTTTCCCGCCTTCCCAGGAAGGGCCTAACCAGGTTACCAGGCCTATTTATGCCATGTACCCCTGCACCGTGTGAAGCAGGCGAAAAAAGCCCCATCTCCTGGGCAATTTGAGTGAGGCCCCCCAAATTCCTGCTCATCCCATAAATAGGCAACTGGCTAATCTCACATGGTCCACAACAGAGGGTGGGTGGGCAGGTGGAGAGCTCGTCCTTGGCTGGAATGGTCCAACAATGGCTGCTGCCTTCAGCTCAGTCCAGGCAGCCATTCCTGATAGGTCAGGGATCCCGCACTGGACCATGATAGGCTCCCCCGCCCTCATGATCACATTCGAGGATGTGGGGGGGGGGGAGCACTGATCATGTCCTAAGTAATGTAAAGTGGACCATCAAGTCACAACCAACTCATGGCAATCCCATAAAGCCCTTGAGCACCTTCAGGATGCTTAGCATAGGGGCCCTTCCAACCTTTCGTAATTGTGCCCCATGGCAACCATATTGCAACTGGTTCTGTTTTCCATGGTATCTATTACATGGTGGAACCCACTGATGGTGGAAAACACTTTCAAGTTACAGCCAGCTCCAGCTGAATGAAACAGAGAAAAAAGTGGAGCAGGCAAATGAGAAAATTAAAGAGATAGACACCACAAGCAAGAAACTGAAGAAAAGAATGGGAGAAGTGGAAACAAAGCAAAACTTCCAAGAAAATCGGTTGCTTCAGCTACAGATAGAAAAAGCTAACTTGATTCTCAGGTTCCAGGGAGTTCCTGAAGCAGAGCGAGAGGACCTGAGGAAGGTGCTTAGCGAGATCATCGCTCCAGTAATAGGCTTAACAGCGGATGAACTTGTAAAAGAAATGAAGCTAGCCTATAGGGAATACTCCAATTATATATATTAAAAAAATAGCCTGCCTGGAGAAATAGTGGTCAGATTCTCAAGAAGTCAGACCAGAGATGCTATCTTAAAAGCAACATCAGCAACTCCACTGAAAATGGGAAATGTAATCATCAATACAATTATATATATTAAAAAATAGCCTGCCTGGAGAAATAGTGGTCAGATTCTCAAGAAGTCAGACCAGAGATGCTATCTTAAAAGCAACATCAGCAACTCCACTGAAAATGGGAAATGTAATAATCAAAACTTTAAAAGACGTTCCATTTGAAATTAGAAAAAAGAGGAAAAATTATAAAGACTTAATTTCTTTCCTTCAAACTAATGGAATATTGTATAGATGGGTGGTTCCGGAGGGCATCATCTTTAAGATCAACGACAAAAGAGAGAAGATTGATTCCATTTTTAAAGCCAAAGAGTTTCTATGGTGTCAGCTGGGAACAGAGGAAGAGTCCAAAGAGGAAGAAATGAAATCTGCCAACTCTGGAACGGAAGAGGACTCTGCTGCAGAAACGGGAGCTGGTCCAGCCAGAGTTGTATATGATTTTAGAGATAGAAAGCCTTAGTAAAGGCAGAAGGACTCGGAGAATGGCCTTTTGAAGCGAAGAAGAAGATGATCAGGAAGCTCTCACATAACAACTAACATATTAACATATAAACACTGAAGCTAAGATAAACAAGAACTCAACAAGTATATTGTGATACTAACACTGATAATACTAACATTCAGATTAACAGAGATAAGATCTCCTGCTCTTGGGGTTTTAGTATAGTGTGGTTTGCTTTCCTTCATCCCTAGTTGTAGCCCCCTCCCTAAAACTTTCTTTGTAGTTTGTAGTATTTTGCAAAATAAAAAATATCCCTTCGGGGTTTTTTTTTTAAGTTACAGCCAACTTATGGTAACCCTGTTGGGTTTCCAAGACAAGAGATGAGCAGAAACGGTTTGGCATTGCCTGCCACTGCATACCAGGCCCAGTCTTCCGAATTGGTCTCATGTCCAAGTACTGACCCTGCTTAGTTTTCAAGCTCTGATAAGATCAGGCTAGGCTGGGCCCTTAGGGCTCCTATGTATGTCCTATCCCTACTTTGAAAACAAAACAGTGCAAAAACAATGGAGCAGTCCATCAATCCACAGGACGTGTTCTCAGAACTGAGAAATCTCTTATGTCAGACAGATAACATCCTCTTCTCTTCTCTCCTTGTAGCAAATCGCTATAGATTATTGAAGCTTATTACAGTCTTCCCAGATGTTTGCTTTGGTACATAAACTTCAGTTTGCAAAGGGGTCTACTGTCACGGACTTTATAAAGACTAAATGTGGGTACTAAACCACACGCATTGACTTCTTGTCAAAGGCTGAATTGATTTAGAGATACTTGTACTGCCTTATAAAGCATCAAATGTTTGTGCCCTGGTTTGGTGAACTATTGATTGTGATCCTCTTTTCTTAACCTGTGCTATCAGGTGGCATGCTTGTGACTCTCAAAATGCCACGATAGCAGACATTGATGTGCAGGGCTTCATAGCCATTGCCTATTGCATAACTTTGCTCACTAATTGATAGTTTCCTTAGGTCAAGTTTGAATACAAGGAAATGTCCCTGAGGCCCCAAAAATGACCGCAGCAAGTCAGCAGGAGTAACTTCCACAGAGAAAGTGAAAAGATGCAAGATGTCATCCCTTCTAGATACTAAAATTATCAAGAGGTCCTCAGGGCCACACCAAACAAGCAACAACCTGTCACACTACAAAAGGTGTACTTTAATTTGTCCAAAAGGGCACCTCATTAGAAGTGTTGTGTTCCAGGACTGAGACAAGGGGGGGAAAGTTAATTGAAGAGAAGAAGAAGAAGAATAGGAGGAGGAGACTGGGTTTATACCCCACCCTTCATTCGGAGTCTCAGCACGGCTTACAACCTCCTCTCCCTTCCCCTCCCCACAACAGACACCCTGTGAGGTAGGTGGGGCCGAGAGAGCTCTGACAGAAACTGCTGCTTCAAGGACAGCTCTGACAAAACTATGGCTTGCCCAAGGTCATCCAGCAGCTGCAAGTGGAGGCGTGGGGAATCAAACCCAGTTCTCCCAGATCAGAGTCCGCGCACTTAACCGCTACACCAAACTGTAATTCCCTATGTATCAAGTGCCATGTCCCTGGTAGTGGAACTCCTGTCCCGTTTTTGCTACAAGATTTGAATGTTACAGACGGCTTGCATTTAGCATCGAAAAGATGCATGGATCATTCCAAACTTTCTGAAATTGACACCATCAGCCCAGGCCTCTCCTTTGCCACCAGTCTCCAGAACGGGAGATGTAGGTGAGGTTCTGAATACTGTTCCCCGATAGGAATCCTTGGAATTTGCCACTCCAGTTTCAAGCTTTCATCTTCCATAGCAGAACTACAGATATATACTATTTGCACATTTCTTCTGGTGTCTCCTGTGTGTGTGTGTGTATGGAGGGGAGGAGAGATGCAGCACACTGGAGACACATTTCAATACATATCAACTGGAATACTTCGTCACACAGACACATCAGCTCTGACGGAAGGAAATTGTCCAGTCTTTGCCTCCCTTCTGCTACAGCCCGTGTTACATCCCTTGGAACCCTGCCTCTGTGGACCAGTAGATCAAGGGAAAATCACGGGGGGGGGGGGGTTGTTAACTGGGGATCTGCAAAGGGAATGTTTCCCATCAGCAGAAGGTATAAGTAGCAACAATGCAGATATAATGATGGAAGCAGCAGGAAAGCATGAACTGCAAGAGATATTGAATATCCATAAAGCATGCATCGAAGTTCACTGAAATTCACCCTGGAGCATCATACGGATGTACCATGGAACTGCCTGTGTAGCCGAACAGAACAAAACATGTTAGATTCAACTGACTCTAGGGAGATGTGAATAATGTTGGAGAGTACTCCCGCCCACTCTGTTTTAGAGTCTTAACACTTCCTAAGGTGGACTCCAAGACAAAGTTCAAGAAGAGCAGTGACTCTGTGCGACTGTTAGAGCAGTATAGTCATCTACGTTTATTGAATGTCGTGCAGTAATCTTTGTTCTTGTTCCTACGAGTGAAAGTCACTAGAATTGGCACAATGAAAACCCATGCATTAAAAAAAAAAATTAGCATGGCATCATGCTTAAAAAAAAGAAAAGGAAGGAAGAAAGGACATATTTGAACATCCTTAGACTAGACAGAACTTTGGCCTTTCCCCATAGCACTGTTATTATGAAGGTTCAACTGGTGTAGTGTTTCCAGGTCCCCCCTGGCCACCAGCAAGGGACTGGGGGAAGGGGTTGGGTTGTCAGTAGGGATGGGCACAAACCAGCTCACAAGCCAACATTCAGCCTGAACTCGGGCCAGTTCGAAGCTCAGGTACCAATATTTTGGGGAAGGTGCCTTCCCTGAACATTTAAAAGACCTTTGGCTGGTTCAATTTGAGTGTTGGGGGCCAGCCATTTAAACCTAAAAGTGTGGTGGAGCAGGGTCCACCACTCAGCTGTTAGGTTTAAATGACTTACAGCCCCTTCAGTTTTGCTCCACCACTTTGAAGCGGCAGAGAGCAAAACTGAATAGTTAAATGACTGGCAACAATTTAACCCTGCCTGGGCAATCCCAACCCCCTTTCTCCCGACTGTGGTGAGCCGTGGCTGTGAGAAAGGGGGAAAGGTAGTCCTATCCTGGGTGATTCCCCCCCCCCCTTTCTCCTGATCTCAGCTCACTGGGGTCAGGAGAAATGTGGAAGTCCCTTTTCAAGGTGGTCACTGCCCCCTTTCTCCCAGCTGAGGCTTGCTGCAGCTGGGAGAAAGGGGGAAACAAATTTGCCAGACTGGTTCAGTTTTGGCGAGGCCCATTTGGGTCAGTTTGGTTTGGGGTTTGGTTTGTGGACTGCCCTGAACCACCTTTTTAAAGTCCATGTCCTTTCCGTCAGGTAGCCCTGTCATAAGTCTGGAATGTGGAGGGGTACCCTCCCGTTTTCTGTCTCAGCTCTCCCTGGCTCACCAACTGTTTGCTCTCTTATGTTTGACCTTGTGGATGCTTCAGCTGCATTTTTACTTGGCTGGGAAAGTTAACGGCTTTTTGCTTTGCCTGTTTGCTATTGCCCCCATGCACAGAATGTATCTATTGGCCCATGCTTACAGGGAGGATGTCTGATTTTAGTATAAGTCAGAGGCCCTTGTATAGGCGACCATTCCTGACACAAGCTGTACACATGTCTCTAGTACTGGATCTTCCAATAAACAGTTATCTTCTTATGAAGCCCTGTGCTGTGTAACCTGACTAAGGACCCTGACACTTTCCTAGTTGTCAAATCCAGGTTGGGAAACTCCTGGGAATCTGGGCATGGATCCTGGGGAGGACAGGGGCCTCATCGGGGTACAATGCCATAGAGGCCACCCTCCAAAGCATCCGTTTTCTCCAGGGGAACTGATCTCTGTAGTCTAGAGAAGAGCTGAAATTCCAAGGGATCCCCAGATCCGACCTGGAGGCTGGCATCCCTAAACCAGGGAGGGGGGAGGGACCTGCAAAAATGTTGCAGGAAATTTGGAAGTTTTTCTTTACCTACCCTCCAGCCTCAACATTATAGTACAGTTTCCACATAATAATGCACGGATGACGGCATGTGCAAATCACAGTGTCCCAAGCTCACACAGAGCAGTCACCAATTAAATCTCCCAAATTTAAAAATCCAGTCTATAATGAAATTGACCTACAGTTTAAGGTACTGTGTTACCCCAAGCAATGTACCTCCGTGGCCTAGAGTTGCCAGCTCTGAGTTGGGAAAAACCTGGATATTTGGGGGGGGGGGAGTGGAGCCTGAGAATGGTGTGGTTTGGGGAAGGGAGGGTCTTCAATAGGGCACACTGCCATACAGTCCACCCTCCAAAGTGGCCATTTTCTCCTGGTGGATTGACCTCTCTTGCTTGGAGGTCAGTTGTAATAGTGGGAAATCTCCAGCCACCAGCTGGTGGTTGGCAACACTACTGTGGCCACCTCCTGTGCCCTCATTGGCGGAGTCCAATTCACATGGAAGGGCTTGGCTGGGACTCTGCTGGCAGCAGCATGGGACCAAGAGGCCATCACCCCTTTTCTGCCCCTGCTGCCAATGGCTGGCATGAACCGAGCCCTTGTCGTGTTCATCCTGCCCGACTCACTCAGCCTTTCCAAGCAGCTCCTTGTGTGGCTCGTCTGGAGAAGTGTTCCTGTTTAAAGGGGCCTTCCAATTAGGAGAAAGCCCTCAACCATGGTGTCCCAAATTGAGAGGAATCGGTGTGTCCCAACACCAGCTGGTCCATAAGGCCGCTAAAGAAAAATGAAGTGCTTGCCCGTTCTGTTCCCTTTGGCGGTAGAAAGTGCTGTCAAGTCACAGCTGACGTATGGCAGCCCCGTAGGATTTTCAAGTCAAGAGAAGTTCAGAGGTGGTTTGCCATGGCCTCTCTCTGCATTGCGCCTCTGGATTCCTTTGGTGGTCTAGCCTGGGCTAGTCAGGTCAGGCCTGCTTGGTTTGACATAAGAGAGAAGCCACTGTTGGATCAGGCCAATGGCCAATGGCCCATCCAGTCCAACACTGTCACACAGTGGCCAAAAATACCAGGTGTCATCAGAAGGTCCACCAGGACACTAGAAGCCCTCCCACTGTCGCCCCCCCCAAAGGACCATGAAGACAGAGCATCACTTGCCCCAGACTGAGAGTTCCTATCTATACCTTCTGCCTAATAGCCACTGATGGACCTCTGCTCCATATGTATGTTCATTTGTTTATTCGATTTATACCCCACCCTCCCCGACAAGCAGTCTCAGGGTGGTTTCTCCAATTCCCTCTTGAAGCTGTCCATGCTTGTAGCCTCCGCCACCTACTGTGGCAGTGAATTCCATGTGTTAATCACTCTTTGGGGGAAGAAGTACTTCCTTTTATCCATTTTAACCCGACTGCTCAGCAATTTCATTGAGTGCCTGTAATGTATTCAAAGCTGCCTTGAATGCAATGTGTGGAACATCTAATTGAAATGTAATGTTGAGCTTCGTCCTGGGCTAGGATCCAAATACATCCAATAGAATTGCTAGCCCAGGAAGTAACAAGCCAATCACTTCAAGCAAGCTCCCTGAGTGGGAACGAATGTGATTGGACATTATCTCGGCAACCTCATAGGTTGATATGTGTACAGTGGGTGTGGCTATATTAGCCGGGAATGTTTAAAAGCAGGACAGCTGCAATGTAAAAGTTGTTCTGGCTATCAGATGTTGATCCGTGTTGGAGTTGTGTTCGAGTTGAAGAATAAAGTTGTGTTCTTGCTGAATCACTCTCCGACTGCTTTGTTAAGCGAGCGACTTAACAGTGCCCATGAGTTCTTGTATTGTGAGAAAGGGAGAAAAGTACCTCTTTCTCTCCCTGCTCTGTCCCATGCATAATCTTGTAGATCTCAGAAGAACAAAATCCTTGCTTGTGCACTGGGAGCAAAGCAATGATAGGACAAAGTATCCAGAGAGATGGGTCAGCCCATATGCAGTATCAGCTTATAAAGCAGCAGCATCAAAGTACTATATGTCTCTTTAACTGGCTGAGGACACGGATCTATGTCAGAGAGTTCCGGCAGCTTTCATGGGTAAACTGGGAAATGAGTGGATTATCTGTAAATCGGGTAGCCTTCTTTGTTTCACTAATAATGGCCTGCTTACACCTTCAAGCAGTCACTTTTGTCCCATTCTCCCTCTCCCTCGGGCCCCCGTAGAATGGGTTTACTATTTATTTGTCCTACGGGCTACATTGAGCCGACCTTAGTGCTTTTTAAGTTTATTACTATTTATGATTTCTTGTATTTTTATCTTCTGAAATGGCTTGCAGACTCGCTCATTTCTCTTCTTGTGCTTATATGTCCCTCTGCTCATTTATTCCTGACATCGAAAAGCTGACAACAGCAGTTCCTAATCCAGATATACAGCTTCAAAGGAAACTTGCAGCTAGCATCACAAAGTTCTCTAAACCTTGCCTTGATAAGACTCTTTTACATGGCTCAAGATGGCACAGCTCGCTTTAAAACTTGCAGCAGGGAAGAAAGACAGAGTGCTCACACTTCCCTTCACATATTCTGAGGTAATATTTCATGTGTTTCTCAGAAGGTTCCTTCCCTGTCAACAGTAAGCCATCTTAGACTTTTCAGCCTAGGATCCATGCCCAGATGCCTGTACGTCCCTTCTCAGTACAACCCAGAAGTCACGGTGGGTTTCTCTAGGAATCACTGGGAAATCTATGATAAAACCATAAAGTTTCCAGTGATTCCTAGAGCTGTCCATTGTCACTTATGGGCAGAGGTCTTTTCAAGCCGGAGCGTGCAGGAGCGGCGCTCCGGCAGTAAAGGCAGCAAGCCCTGCCCCCAGCAGGAGCATGTGTAGCAGCATTTCATGGAGGAACTCCGAGCGCCACAGAGCAGCCCAGGCCTGGCCCCAGCCCGAGCTCAGCTCTGCCTCGGCAGGCGGGCCCATGGCGGCGGGGACAGGCAGAGAGGCACAGGATGTATCCTCGGTGACTGGCCTCGGCCAGGCCATCCCAGCCCTTCCCCTCGCTGTTCCCTCCCACCCAGCTGGAGGAGAGCGTCTCGGTGTGCACTCACCCTGCCCCATCCGTCTCATCTCATCTTTCTGATACACTTCCAGTGAAGTCAGGGGGTGTGGCATATGCTAAAGAGTTATGCTAATGAGCTCCTGCACCTCTTTTTCTACAAAAAGACCCCTGCTTATGGGTACAAACAAATGTGGTGAGATTATCGACATCACATACCTCTCATGCCCCGTCCCCCCAACTCTCTGGCTGACTATCAGGCTCGGTCTTGCAACCCTATTTCAGCCTAGGATTATTTCCACCATGATGCTTTGGTGCCACTGATTTCAACAGGGCATGCACAGAAGGACTTGCTACCAGATTGGTTCCATAGACTCAAACAGGGTCTCTTCATAACAAAGGCATCCATTCATGAATTGATAGCAAGATATGAAAGCTCCCCAATTCACAAGGTATCGTGCTATAATTTAAGAAAGTTGGTTCAAATAACCGTAATAAACTGTAATAAAACTTTAATAAAATGGAACAATCAAGAGCAACTTTTTGTCCCTCAGAAATAAAGGAATTAATTAGTGTTACGGGTTTTTTTTAAAAAAATCTGTTTAATTGACAATTTAATCAACTAACACTTTACTTGATCAATCAGCAGGGAACAATTTGAATCACTTACAATAAATTTTACTCAGTGGTAAAGTCATGCTCATTTTAAAGCTCTTTTGGTCCTGGCATGTTTCAGGTGGTGGGCTTTTTCTGTTTTCTAGATTTAGAAAAGAACAAGAGTCCAGGAGCACTTTAAAGACTAACAAAATATGTGGCAAGGATGGCAGGCTACTTGCCAGTGCGTTGGGTGAACAGTACACTAGCCAGATAGCCAAACTCTCTTTGGCTTCCTATACAAAGCCAGCACACTCTATGCTCGTGATCTTCGGCAACGGAAGTGCGCTGAAGGAGTAAGCCTCCCAAATGAACATATCACTCCTTCCCCCCGCCCCTTAGTCTGGGATTGGTGGAGGACTGAGAACCCAGGAGGAGATAACTGGGAGAGAGCTACCGTCTCCCCGCCTCGCACCCAGGTCTCAGTCACGCAAGCCAGGTCCATGTCCTGTTCTGACAATTTTACCTATACTCTATGGTATACCACAGAGTCCACTTTCCTAAGCATCCATTTCCTGCAAAGGAACTGATCTCTGTAGTATGGAGATCAGTTATAATTCCAATAGAGTTCAAGACCCCACCTTACGGTTGGCAACTCTGTTTTTAAATCACAGTATCACTGCTTTTCCTGTTTATTTTATGTCTCCTCTCTCTAGTCACTTTTAAAATTAGTGATCATGTGGCATTAGTGATTTTGCAGCTGTTCTTGTTATTTCTATACTCCTTGCTTTTACATTATTTTTTGTATTGTTTTTACTGATGTCAGCTTCCTTGACAATATTTTCTTAATTGAGCGCAGCATATAAAAGTTTCAAATAAATAATG
>NW_015161537.1:23053-27992 GCF_001447785.1 Gekko japonicus
GTAGGGAAATTCTCCTCTCACTCCTTTCTTTGGCCCGAATAGGAGTTTTTGCTTACTTCCCAAACTTCCTTACCAACTGTCCCTCAGTTCTCCTGCCTGTGTAAAACTGCTGTCAACCAGGGCTGAATTCTGAAACTGTCAGTACTTAACTCTTCTCAGCTAGGGCTGAAATCAGACTGAATTCTCCTCAGCATCCAGTTCAGAAGTCTTTCTCTGCTCAGCTGATGCTGACCAATCAGATCTCTTGGAACAGACTGTCACTCATGGCTCTCTGGCACAGGCCTTTATCTGTTCACACAACACTTCTAAGCTTTTAAAAGTGCAGTCCATCACAGTTGTCTACTCTGACTGGCAGCTGTTTTCCAGGGGCTCAGGTAGAGGTCTTTCACATCACCTAATGCCTGATCCTTTCAACTGTAGATGCTGAGGATTGAACCTGGGACCTTCTGTATACCAAGCAGATGTTCTACCACTGAACCACAACTCCTCCATATGTTTGTGGATGTGTGTGTGTGTGTGTACAATGCCTAGTTACTGAAAGTATTCGAAGGAGGAGGAGGAAGAAGAAGAAGAAGAAGAAGAAGAAGAGATTGTATTTATACCCCGCCCTTCACTTGGAGTCTCAGAGCGGCTTACAAACTCCTTTCCCTTCCCCTCCCCACAACAGACACCCTGTGAGGTGGGTGGGGCTGAGTGACACAAACGGCTCTTTTTCAAGGACAGCTGTGCCAGAGCTTGTGACTGACCCAAGGTCACATCAGCAGGTGCAAGTGGAGGAGTGGGGAATCAAACCCGGTTCTCCCAGATTAGAGTCCACTCACTTAACCATGACACCAAACTGGCTCTTTGGGAAAGAGAAAATAATTCTAATACATGTTATCAATTCACTCATCATATTTCATGTGATCAATTAGAATTTCTTGTATTGGTGGATAGCCCTTACATTTTTGAAAATCCAGAATTTACTTTTACTCTAGAATTTTTATCTGAGGGTAATCTGTTTTGGTGGTAATTCACTTACTTATAATGAAAGACGTGCCTTTCGCTTCTTTTTGGCTCCTTCTCCTATGCATTTAAATGAATTTTGATTTGCAGATATTAGTACATCATAAAGCTTCTTGAGGCTTGCCACCTGTTCCTTATTTCAAGGAACTGTTCAGATTAACAGAAATACGAACTGAAAAGACAAGATGAGCCACGTGCAAAATACAACATTCATTTGATGCATTGGGTTGGATCCAACCAGCTTTTCCGCTGGTCCAAAAGAAACAACGTGTTCCCTTTGAGTACCAAAAGAGGTTATAACTGGGAGTCATGGAGCCTACATATAGAAAAGCCATGTTAGGTGTGAACTATAGGGAGGGAGGGTTGGCTGAATGTAACACATTATAAGGATAGTAAATGCTTAATAAAGGACCGAGAATATTCTGACATATGCAATGCATAATCCGTGGCCTTGAAGAGCTTTGCATGCTGTGAGTTCTGCTCTTAAAGGTACTGGAGTAGGCTATATTGGAGTTTTCTTAATTTGTAGGCAACTGTTGACTAAATGTGACCAGAATGGTCACAATGACAGCTGCTCAAAGATATATGAATACGAAACTGTTCAGAAGTTGAATACTAAGCATGGGGAGAAACAAGGAATGAAGAGAACTTGGAAAATATATACTTATCTCACATGTTCTTTAAGAGTTAGCAAAAGTTAAGAGATCCTCAACAGACATGTTTAAAAATCAGTAGAGAGGGAGAGGTTATAGTTAGTGGGAGACATATCAAAGTAGTGAAAGAATGTAGGAGCTTGTGAAGTTATTTGCTACCTTTTTGGTGATATTGGTTCCTGGAGAAAAATGCATGGGAAAAGAGAGAGAGATGGTACCTTCCTAAATTGAATAAGTGGCAACCAAATGTGTCGATACCACCTGAGAGTTTTCTGGAGAGACAACTAACATCTTCTGTGAAAAGTTATAAAATATTGTATTTTTTAAAAAAGGCAGTGTTTAACAAGTTGTAAAGTTCTATAGTAAAAGTGAGGCAATTTACTTTCTGTGAGAGAAGGCTTATTTACCTTTGCAAAGGAGTAGTTTTATCTCTGAGGTTTTCATTGACTCTCTCTCTCTCTCTTGTAAGTGTATATGTGTGTGTAAGTGTGACAGAAGGATTCAAAATTGTGTCATTTCTGACTGGCCAAGTTAATTACTGGTCAGTACTGGGTGATTTAAGTACTTTCATTGGCCTTTAGAACCAATGAGATGAGGGGCTGAGACCAGTGTTCCCTCTAAGCTGAGTTAGTGTGAGCTACCTCACAGTTTTTTTTAGCCTCTGGCTCACACATTTTTGTCTCAGCTCAGGAAGGAGGGCTCCAGAGCAAACTAATTTATGCAGCAGCCAAATTGCTCGCTCACAACTTTAATGCCAGTAGCTCACAAAGGAGAATTTTTGCTCACAAGACTGCGCAGCTTAGAGCATTAGCTGAGACATAGTGAACATTAACTGATTATCCAGTTTGGTGGTGGGAGAAAACAACAGGCCAGCTTTAGTCTGATTCGAGTCAGAGTCAGTCAGGGTGTATAGAAAAATTGATTTCTATAGGTTTCATGTCCCCCCTGGAATGTCTGTTGCTGATACCCTGCTGTGTTGCTTTCTTGTGGAAGCCAAATGACTCGAACATTTGGTCAGAGAGGCTCAATTGCCATGCCATATAACCCTAAATTCTTCACACTTCCATGCTGGCAGAAGACCAGATGGCTTAGAAAACAAGCAAACAGTCACGTAGGCCACGGGTGGGTTGGAATTTGGGGGGCACATGACTGCGGGTGTGCCCTTCAGAGCTCTGACCATTCACATGTTGTCCCCATGGCAACCCTACAATTGGACACTCCCATGTCTACTCCAATTGGCCCCTGGCCAGGGCTAGTTTGGAGACTGGGATTGCCCTATATCTGGTCAAACCCTATGGAGAGAACTCTCTCTTCTGTTCTTGCTATCCCTGCTGCTCATCAAATGGCGCTACCTTGGTAAGATTTACTGCACAGCTCTAGATTGAGTTGCTGATGTATTAAGTCCCAGGTGCCAACTGAGATTCTGGGATCTCTAATCTCAGGCTGGTGAGGGATTAAGTCTAGAGATCCCTGGTGGCTATTGTTTTTAGATTCAGAGAGCCTACCTCTCTGAGTTATTGTGTAATGTATTGAGCCAGTGTAGAGTTCTTCCCCTCATCCCTAGACTGGCCTGGGGGGCAGAATCTATACACAGGGTGTGTGAAGATTCAGCAGTTGCAGGTGTAGGCAACAGAAAGAGCTGAAGAACATAAGGCTAGCGGCCTCCAGGGGAGGAGATCTCGAGCTTTTACAACTGACCTCCGGACAGCAGAGATCAATTCCCCCGGATAAAATGGCTGTTTTGGAGGGCGGACTCTATGGCATTGTACTCTGCTGAGGTCCCTCCCCAGAGACTGCCCTCTTGAGGCTTCACTCCCCAAAATCTTCAAGTATTTCCCAACCCAGATCAGGCAACCCTAGAAGAGCAGGACAGCAAAGAAAGAACAGTCTCAAGGAAGAAGCCTTGAGGGAACAGAGAAGATGACAAACAGTGGAGGAAGAGGAGCATTGAAAAAGGTCACAAGGTCAGCTGAAGAAGAGGATGAAGTCTTCCAGAAAGCAGCCCCTTGGCATCTTTATTCCAATGTCTTTACTAAGCAGCTTTGACTTGGAGGAAACCACGAGCTTCATACACGTGCCTGTATCGTCAAGATACAGGACAGGCCAAGGAAGAGTCTGAACAGAAGGAAGACTTTGAAACAAGGTAAGGCTGAATCTTCTCTTCCCTTTTGCGTAATTTGAAAGGGTCAAAGCAGCAACCTGGTAACTATATGACAATGCAACATTTTTAATCTGTTTTTCTAGAGTTCAGTACTGAGACACTAGGAGGCATTTCCTAAAGCCAAGGCCAGTTCAACATTAAGGCCAACTAGCCCATGGGGAGAGGGTATCCTCTGCTGGAAGTCTTCAAGCAGAGCCTGGATATTTATCAGTCAGAAAATCCCTAGCTTTGAATCTTGTTCATTGAGCAGGCTGTTAGACCAGATGGCTGCTTAGTCCTAGGCATCTCTAGGATTCTGTATGTTCTATTCATGTCTTTAATAGTTGAAAGGAAGTTTGAGTAGAAGCAAGGAAAATGGAGGAAAGTGTCAGCTAGGCCTTTCTCAAGCCCTGGCTGCCATGGGAGTGGGGGTGACTCTGGAATGTTCCATTTCATTTCTGCTGTGTCTTCTATGTTTCTATTATCTCTGTATGACCTTTAGTGCCTGGTGTAGTCTTTCTCTTGGGAAAAGTAGCCCGTTACTTTGGCGGGCTTCTACCTGATCCCTGATTGGCCCTGAGCCATCAGGGGGGCCTCCTGTCAGAATCGGATCTTTGAAGGGGCATGTCTCAATCTCTTGCTGGGCCACTGGGTCAGTCTGTATGCACACTGGTGTTCTGATGTACATGGCTTGCTTGCTTGTTAACTGTCTCTGCAGCTTTATCACTGTACTAGCAGTAAAGCCCGTTGTGAAAGCAATACAACGGAATCTAGGAAGAGGCTCTGGGGCAGTGCTCTGGCTTTGGGCAAACAGCGTCAATTTGCTGTGGTGACCTCAGCAGGGTATAATGACAGAGTCCACTGTTTTCTCCAGAGGAACTGATCTCTGCTACCTGAAGAGCAGTTGTAATTGTGAGTGATCTGTAGCCCTCACCTGGAGATTGGCAGCAATTGTTACCCAGGAAAAAATGGCTGGTTTGGAGGGTGTAGTCTATGGCATTCTACCTGTCTGAGGTCCCACCCCTCTGCAAACCCCACCCTCTCCAGGCTCCAGAAGGCAGAAGCCTCCGGTCGCCCGCTCCCTTCCCTCCCCCACCACCGACTCCTGGGCCGGCAACTGGAGGCCGGGTCCCTTCCCCCC
>NW_015161537.1:33547-34862 GCF_001447785.1 Gekko japonicus
GAGACAGCATTCAACAGTAGATAGAGTTTTCCTTCACGCACCAGCCAAGGCTTAAGTAGGTTGAATGACCTGTGGCAGTTTCTCCTTTGATTCACACTGGTTTGGTGGGAGTGGCTGTGTCTCCATTTTCTCCATCATCTCATCCTGACTTGGGAAGAGTTTCTTCTTTGTTCCCTGCATGTGCTTTTAGGAAGTGTCAGGGATGTCTAGTTCTACTGTGTTCCTGCTATCATTGGACTCCCAACCAGTGTTCCCTCTAAGCTGAGTTAGTGTGAGCTAGCTCACAGTTTTTTAGCCTCTGGCCCATACATTTTTGTCTGAGCTCAGGAAAGTTGGCTCCAGATGATTTATGCAGCAGCCAAATTGCTCGCTCACAACTTTAATGCCAGTCGCTCACAAAGTAGAATTTTTGCTCACGAGACCCCCACAGCTTAGAGGGAACATTGCTCCCAACCTGAAACCTTTGAACATAGCACCAGACATGGACATACAACTGTGCATGGATCTCTGAATGCTTCATAAAAAAAACAGATGATTGGTGTTGAGTTAGAAGGGGACAAAAGACAGAACAGGTTTAGAAAGGGAATAGCGGAGAGCCGTTCCCAACGTACTTGCCTATCAAGGCACTAAACATGGCTGAATGTGTTTTGAGTTGCAAATATTATGTAGTTAATACCAGACTATTTATTATGAAATTAAACATTCTATTAAATGTCCTTACACTTTCATAAATGGGCTTGTGACAAGAAAGGCCTTTGGTAATATGTAAAGTACGCATATATGCTGTTGTGAGAATAAGAAGTGTTACAAATAAACCAGAGCATCTTCATTTTTATTCCTGAAATGTTGGAGGTTATGGCAGGGATGAAATGGAAACTTTTACCTCAATAAGGCTTAGGTACCTGGCAGACTAAAGTCTGAAAAATGAATGCAGGTTATTTTGTTTCCTGTTGAAAGGGGAAGAGAGTTGGAAACAAAGATGATTTAGAGTTATTTTATATTTCAGTACAAAAATAATGAGGGCCTGAATTCATTCCTGAGGTAAATGGCAAAAACCACTTGTGGCTTTATTGTCAAATTCTGCGACAAATAAGGCCTGACAACATTCTACACCAGCCAGTCAACAAGTACAATGGCCAGTGATATCTAATTTTAGAGCCCAGACAAAAACTTTGTCTAAACGTCTTTTCTTACTTCACACAAGCTAAGGCTGGGAATTACTCTTTTCAACAGTGAAGGGGCAGGGAAGGAATGACCTCAGCTATCCCAGACTGTCTCATCTGATTGCTTTTCTATTATTTCTTTTTACAATGAA
>NW_015161537.1:34930-73498 GCF_001447785.1 Gekko japonicus
GAGGGATGTAAATATGAGGATTCTTAGAGGTTTCTAGAATGCTTGATTAATCAACTGTTTTTTAAAAGCTTAACAAATTAATTACATGTAACTACACAAATGAATTGCTAAAATGAATGTCTGAATTTTTTTCTTCAGGATCTCAATGTATGCCGTGTGGGAGATGCACATCTCCCAGGGTATCTTTTTAAAACAGTTGTTGTTGTTCAGTCGCACAGTCGAGTCCGACTCTTCGCGACCCCATGGACCAGATCACGCCAGGCCTTCCGGTCTTCCGCCGTCCTCTGAAGTTGGCTCAATTTCATGTTTGTTGCATCTATGACACTGCCTAACCATCTCATCCTTTGCCGTCCCCATCTTCTTTGACCTTCAATCTTTCCCAGCATCAGAGTCTTCTCCAGTGAGTGCTCCCTTCTCATAACACGGCCAAAGTATTTGAGCTTCAGTTTCATTATCTGGCCTTCCAGGGATGTGCACAAAAATTGATCTGGGACCTAAATTCTGATGTTTATGTGTTTGCCTTTTCTGTTAAACAAAACTTTTCCCAATATAATTCATGTTTTAAATTTGATCCCCCCCCCCCAACTTGCTGTCTTCATTATTTTCTTTGAATTCATCAGTACTCTCATGGACACTTGGATCTACAAAGTTATGCAAGTAACTTCCCACTGGGGGTTGTTTGGGCATTGTCTGCAACATCAGCTTCTCATGCTTTTGAAGTGACATTCTTGCCACTGATGTGTGACCCTGCTCAAACCTGTGAACCTGGAGACTACTCATAAGTAAATGTATTGTGTAGATTAGCCCTTAGTTATAGGTAAAGGTAAAGGTTTCCCCCCTTAGTTAGCCTACTACAAATTATTTCCATGAACAGGTCTGATGTTTCATATGACCTGGTATGACAGGCCCTGTCCTCTTCTCTCCCTCAGAGGCAGGATTTTCCCTCCTACTTGATCAATTAGCATCCCCCCCGCAACAACCCCTGTCTGCTTTAACCCCTCTTGAGTCCCACTTGCTATCCCCAACCCTTGCCTCTACTGCCCACGTGTTCCGGCTGGTTCTGGTTGTGTGTGAATTCCCTTTGTTTTCCATTTCTTCCCATCCATTCTTTATCGGAACAACCAAGCTGCAAGACAGATAAGTATCACCCGTCATCACCCCCACCTACTAATGCAACTGTACTTATTTCCTACAGTAATTCTTAGGAACTTGATTGAATGTGTGAGTGCATCAGTATTGTTTGTATGAGATATATATTTTAAGTAAAAGACATCTATTTTAACCACAACAGCCTCGAATCCTTTACTGGTAACCCTCAGTGGGAAAAGGACCTTGGTATAAACTGGCAAGAACCATTTATAAATTGCAAATTGCTGTAAATAAAGTAATTTGGCTAACAAGAGATCAGTCCCCTGGAGAAAATGGATTCTTTGGAGGGTAGACTCTGACATTGCACCCCACTCATGTCCCTGTCCTCCACAAGCTCCATCCCCAAATCTCCAGTAGTTTCCCAACCTGGACCTGGCAACCTTAGGAGAATAGGGACAAATAGCCCTAACCCCCTTCAAAAACATACAGTTATAAATAATGCTTTTTATACACTTCTTGGTATACACTTCTGTTATCGAGGGCCTATGTCATGTAACCAAAAGGTATGAGCCCCCCCCCACTTCCATAGGGAGCTATACATATTAATGTACCTTATAACTATGGAATTATGGATTTTTATCCTATAGTTCATGATTGGGAAGGGTTATGGCTCAGTGATGCAGCATCTGCTTTGCATGGAGAAGGTTGAAAGGATCAGGCCGTAGGTGATGTGAAAGGCCTCGACCTTTATGTGTGTTAGGAAGCTTCATATCCAACTGCACATTATGTGTCACATCTTCACAAACAAAAATAAGAGAAATTTGCATTGGATCTTTTGGGAGGCTATGGAATGGAATTGGGCTTTAAAAGACAGCTCCTTGCTGGTGGGGACCCCTTGGAGAATTCGGAGCTCTAAGGGGTTGTCACAGCCAGAGAAAGCTGCTAGAAACTGTAATAAAATGGGGTAAAGGTTTTCTGTCAAGCATTGCAGTGTGTGGAGGGAGAGAAAAAGTGACCTGTCAATGGGTGTATGGTCATGGTTTGGATATTATTTAACTCAGCTAATTTTAATGAAGAACGATCTTTAGCCTAGTTGCAGCCATGTATTTGTTTGCAACTATGAAATGGAGAAGGTTTTAGTCAGTTTATATAACCTTGCCCGGGAGACATTTCGGGAGAAACTGGAGACTGATGAGCTTGGTGATCAGCTCTTGGCCTCCTAACTGCACACCAATGGCTGGCTCAGTAGTAACAACAACCTGGTTGCCATGTCAGCGCCTGCTGTTCCCACAGTAATGGCCTTGGGTCTCTCCTGTCATCTTGAGGGAGGAGAGAGCAAGCCAGCCAGCTATCCCAACTTTGGAATTTGGAAAGAACGGAGGGGGTAAGAAAAAGCTTCAATTCATTTTGTGTTGAGTGAAAAGTTGAAAAGTAAGCTAATTTTGATTTTTTTAAAAAACCCTTTTAAGTGGAGAAAGAGAGCAGGGCCATGGGCACAACCCTTCCCTTGGAAGAAAAGAAGAATAGTACTGTGGAGGAGTGTTCCCTCTATGCTGAGTTAGGGTTTTTTAGCCTCTAGCTCACACATTTTTGTCTTAGCTCAGAAAGGATGGCTCCAGAGCAAACTAACTTAGTAGTAGCCAAATCACTTGCTCACAACTTTAATGCCAGTACCTCACAAAGTAAAATTTTTGCTCACGAGACTCCACAGCTTAGAGGGAGTCCCACAGGGAAATCCTAATCACCTCAAAAGTTCCTGAACGTTGATAGGTTTTAGAACACTTTCTAAATAATCATGCACTCTTGTTTATCAGATTATCACACACACAGTGTGATGCCGAAAATATGTTACCAGTTCCCCAGGTTAGTTAAATATCTATTTTATTTATTTATTTATTTATTTAGGAGATTTTTACACCGCCCTCCCCGCAAGCGGGCTCAGGGCGGCTTACAGGGGGCACAAGCCTAGCATAAAACCCACTAAAACAGTAAAATCACAATTGTATTAATAGCAATAACAATAAATAACAATAAAGTGCTTCATTAGACAGATGGTCTTGCGTAGTACCCAAAATATGATTTCCCCCCTCCCAAAAAAGCATTTGAGAGCAGTTGTGTTTGCCGTGGTTTGGTGTTGGAGTCTCTAATGCAGGGATCCCCAAACGTTTTGACCCTGTGGGCACCTTTGGAATTCTGACACAGGATGGTGGGCACAGCCACAAAATGGCTGCCACAAAATGGCTGCCTCATGAGGGGGAGGTAGGGTTGCCCGGTCTTACCATTGTTGCAGTGGGGGAGTCCCGGCCTCTCTCTGGGATATCTTCACCCAGAAGTGATGTCATTGCATTGGGTGTGTTGGGGGCAGGTCCACTATCATCTGAGGGGAAAATGTGTCTATCATCACACTGGGCAAATCGCCATGATCTCAGCACTTTGGGGGTGGGGTTTTCCCCTGCAGCTGGATCCAGGCCGGCAGGTAAGGGGCCTGTTGAGCAGGAAAACCCCCAACCTCCCCACCCCCCGGGGGATCTCCAACCCTTGATGGATCAAGCCACAAAAAAGGCTGCTGCAGCTTACTCAGTAAAGATCCTTGTGCTGTGGTGGCAGGTGCTGTCCAAGCAACATTTTTTTAAAAAAATCTGCACAGCCAATTAAATCTCCAGTGACCAGTCAGAAGTCTTGCTGGGCAAAAGCTCCACCTGGCCAGATGAACGGATGGACAGACACTTGGTGGGTACCCGGAATGGTCCTGATGGGTGCGCTATGTTGGGGACCTGCGCTCTAACGATTGACAAATGGAAAACTGCATCTACCGGATACAATTTTATTTTGTTGGGTTATATGTGGGGTGATGGGCTAACACCAATAGGAAAACACTTACTGATTTATTTATTTTTTTAAAAAAACTGGATTACACCCTTTTGGCACTTGGAATCGGCTCCATTCACTGTGACACCTCATTAATTCTAATCACAGTAGTGCAAATTAGTGCAGTGCTGAAGCTTCACTTCCATATCTCTAAACGGACCATGATCTTAGCATATCCATTCTGTAGGAAACACAAAAAGACACCCACTTTCTCCAAATTGTTGTACATATTAGATTCCATGTCAAAAATGAAGTCAAATGAGGAGGAAGTTCATGTATTTTATTGTAATGAAATATGGAAAACAGTTAGGCCAAAGGACCCATCAAAACTGACTGCTTTCTTCTCAGCATAATCAGGAAACATGCCTCAATTAATAGGAAAAAAATTAGACCAAATAGTTAACCGACAATTGACAACTTTCTTCTTTTTCTTCTTCATCTTCTTCTTGAGCATATTCTGAACATATTCAGGAAATACATGATATTTTATACATGGACTGACATCATCAAGAAAACAATATTCAAACAGCATAATTGGTTACAAAAGACAGTGGTAATTTGAGTAATAATCCTCTGATTGGCCAGATATAAAGAAAAATATCTACGTCAAACTAAGTGTTTATTTATTTAACCTCACCTAAATGATAATGGGCAAGGATTCTTCATGTCAGACTAAAATCTTATCTGACCCAGACATTGAAAGGTTTGCCCTAAGAACTACAGAATCATGAACTTTGTACCTATTATGTTGTCTGCTAACAATATCAGACCTACAAGAGGAAAGCCTTCTATATAACAGGCCTTTCTAACATCCGAATAAAATATTACTTAAAGAATAAATCTATAGAAGCCAGAGAAATATGAATATGAACAATCAAGAAGGAAAAACCTATATATGAAAATCTTTATATTCCCATTCATACTACAAAATCACTTCCCATAATAACTCGTGTTTCTTCTTCTCGTGCTTCCTGCATATCAGATAAATTGGGAACTTAACTCATGCATATCTCCTATGTTTGGTTATGTAAACTGTGTCTGGTTAAAGAATAACTGTAGTGTGGTGGTTAAGAGTGTCGAACTGAGATTGGGGGCACCCAGCTTTCAATCCCCATTCTACCACAGAAGCCTGCTGGGTAGCTTTGAGCCAGTCGCATACTCTCAGCGAAACGTCCCTCACAAGGTTATTGTGAGGATAAAAGTGGTGGAAAGGAGAATGATGGTAAAACCCTTTGGGTCCCTGCTGAGGGGGAAATGAAGTAAATAAATTAAATAAATAAATTACGTTGCACACGCATAAAGACAAAAAATGTATGAATTTCCTATCTTATCTATCATCTGTCTGTCCATCCGTCTGTCTAGCCATCTCCTTATCCTATTAGAAGGGTGAAAAGAAGAACCTCCACATCTTCTAGATATTTATAATGTGCAAAGACATCCTAAGTATAATGGGAGAAAATCATTGACAGATGAACTGCAATCCCAATGTGATCTTACCCTGAAGGCAAATGAAGGATAGTTACAGGAGAACACTGAACTGATTCATATGCACCAATGCATTTCACACCCAAAATCACTCTCAAGAGGCCATGGCAACATGCGCTAAGGTGCATTTAAACCATTTCTATGTAGGCTGTTCAACTTCATAATAAACATCTGCACAAGTCCTTGGAATTTTAGGTGTGTGAGAGGCTATTCCAACATATTCAAGTAACTGATATCCCATGGCTTTAGTTTTGGGATAGAGAAAGGGGTCAAATGACATAGCACCATACAGCATTAGGGCCAGACTACACACAACCCTAGGGAATCCATGTTTAAAGGTAAAGGTAAAGGTTCCCTTGCTTGAAAGCCAGTCGAATCCGACTCTAGGGTTGCCGTGCTCATCTTCGTTTCAAAGCCAAAGAGCCAGCGCTGTCCAAAGACATTTCCGCGGTCATGTGGCCGGCATGACTAAACACCCAGGCGCATGGAACGCTGTTACCTTCCCACCGAAGTGGTACCTACTTATCTACTTGCAATTTCTTGCTTTCGAACTGCTAGGTCGGCAGGAGCTGGAACTAGAGACGGGAGCTCACTCCGTCATGCGGCACACTCGGGTCTCGAACTGCTGAACTACCGACCTTCCACAGCCTGCAGTTCAGCGTCTTGACCACTTGAGCCACCGCAGCTCCAATCCATGTTTAGATCCCCTGATATATTAGTGAGCCATGAGGGTGGGGGGACCCAATATAGAGCAGTGCTATATACTGGGGAAGATAAATGTGCCCAGTCTGCTTTAAGCCTTGGGAGGGAGAAAAAGAACTCTGTATTGTGCCTGTCTTTTTGCAATCCCAGGAATCTCCACGCCACAAAATTTACCCCCAGTCTTAAAAAAAGAAGAAGTCAATCTAACTAAATGGGGCCCCTGCCACACGGGGAGGAAACTGCAGAGGAGAAGCGTGGCTGTTTGCCCTGGGGCAAACTACTGCGCAGTTACGTGATCAGACCTCCTGTGGAGGCCCTGTGGAGGTACCGTGGAGGTTCCATGGCAAGGGAGAGGTGCCGATCACAGGACAAGCCGGCGCGCAACGAAGAAGCGCGCGCCGCGGCAAACTGTTTTTTAATTTTGTGTACATGACAAATGCGCATGCTCCGTTGGGTGCGCATGCGCATCCACAGAGACTTGGACAAAAAAAAACCACCTTATTTGCAAGGGGACATGGGCGGGCGCCGGATGCCACCGGAAACGCGATCAGACGCCCGCCCTTGCCCCGCAGTTTCAGGAAACTAGTACCTCCAAGGTACTAGTTTTTTGCCACGCAGTTTCGGCTGGAAGCCTCGGTTGAGCCACGGGAGTGCTACGCTTCCCAGATGTGCTGGTGAGATCGCGCCCGGAAACTCCGTCTGTTTTCCGTCTCCCTTGTGTGGCTTCTGTTACGTGTGACCGCGGCCTATGTCTCTCAATGTTTCCACACACCCTTGGCATGAAATGGCATGTTGACCTCTCCAAGTACAATATATAGGACAGATGGATTCACATTCTAGCTGTTATCTGAAGAAGTAGCCTGCTACATACTTTAAGGTGCTACTGGACTGTTGCTCTTTTCTCCAAGTACAGGATCTCTAATGATAGAGTTGGGAAGATTTTTTACCTGGAACAATGGCGAACTCCTGCCATTCAGGTCAGCAACTGTAGATGAGATGGACCAACGGCTCCTTATACTTTATATCTAAGCTTCAGATTATTTTGAAAAACATTTTATATCTAAACCTCACTTTAAAAAAAAAATGCTGAGCTTTATTTCTCTACGAGCTGATGGAAATATAGTGACTGAACAACATTTAATTTCTTTAATCATTGCTGGCACTCAATTCTGCTATATTTTCACACTTTATCACAAGCTGCTATGGTTTATGGAGACAATATGTGCATCCCATGGGAGCTTATGGAAGATATTAAATAACATTCCAAAGCCTTCTTTACAGTTGCTTATTTTCCTGCAGTAGTAAATTCACCCAAAAAAGGATAGCCAAGAAGAAAGATGATGATATCAGGAGGCAAAGGGCCCTGCAAGACAATTACAGGGCAATCCTAAATGGAGTTACACTTTCCTAATTCCATTGACTTCAGTGGGCTTCGAAGAATGTAATTCTGCTTAGAATGCCACTGTTAATATTACAGCAGTTGCATTGTTCGTAGTGGAGGCTGTGTGATGATTACTAAGGCTATTCAAAGTGAATTCAAGAAATCAAAATGGCTGTTCCAACCTGGAAAATTACATTCTTTCAAAACAAGTCGGTCATGTCAGAAGTGACAATCTACAGAACTATAGAAAACATGGAAATTTTGCTATGCTCTCCAATGCTGTGAGCAGAGAATTGTGCTTGAAAGCGGTCTCTGATATTCAGGGTCACCGAGAAAGGGGGACTGGGAGGACAAAATCCCCAGGGTCCAAGCTGTCTTTCATTTTCATTTCAGTTTTGGCCTTGGAACTCCCGCAATCATTCTGAAGCTGGTGGCCGATTTTGTGATTCCTAGTTTTATTTTCTGATGAGTTATGATGGTCACAAATGGACAGATGGGTGGATATGTGAATTCTGATTATAGATGCATGATAACAGCCAGCCAGGTGATTTGTTTTGTCATTGTATTTGATGGGGGGGGCAGGTGGAATCTTTGTCCAAGGACCCGTGGTGGCTCTCAGTAGCCCTTCTGATATTCAAGGGAATGGGGCACAGAGTACAAAATCGGCAACATCGCTTTGAATCACAACTGTCTGCCTGGTAATGAATCCCACACAACACTGCTGCTAACATCTGAACTGACGTTCCATTAGAAGTCTGCTCTCTTGACTCTGACCCTGGAAATGCTTTTCTTTGCTTTTCACCACTTGGGAAGGAGGAAGCAAAACGCTATCATAAAATCTCTTACTCTGCTGCACTTGTTATGTATAGGCTTCACATAATAGTGTGACGTCTCGAAGTAATTCTTTTCAGATACCCAAGAAAACAAAACAACCCCCCCCCCAAGAAAACAGCAGAATTAGCAAGCAAAACAAGACAGGCCTATAGAATTCTCTGAGCTGCAGCCATGGAGATAGACAGAATAACACATGTCTTATTCACTTCCTGTTGCATCTCATTTTTTTTCTTCTTCTACACTCTGAGGACCAAGCTACACAATACAGTTTCTAACTAGTTGGGGCTTTCTGCACAGCCAAATAGCAGCTGCAGGGAATGGCATTTCAGAAGTCTACAGGGGCCTGATTCAGCTTGGGACTGAAGTGTGAGGTGAAAAGGGGCTGCTACATTAGCTGAAACAGCCTTGGGGGGAGCTTTAGCCCCATTTTTGGAGGTGCACATGCAGTACCATACAGAATCTGGACTTGACTTGTTAGAAATCATAGTGTGTAGCTTGACCCTTAGAAGACCAAAAACACTGTGTGGCAACAGGTAAGCAAGGAAAATACCACCATGGTTGTGAAAGCAATGCCCTGAGGGCACTAAGGTTCTTTGACTTGTTCAGCTAGCCAATAAACCACACAGTGACATAAATGATTCCAGGCAATCAAGGGTAAGAAATTCAGCATGGATGTTCAGTGAGTTACAGCAGGGATCTTGCTTATATGCTCTTCTTGCTCCTCCTCACTTTACATCATCATTGACATCATTTACACATGCTCAGTTTAGATCTCTTTGTCTGGTCAGTCATCAATCACATATTTGCCAAACAGGATGTTACTTGGCCATGTCTCAACTACACAATGCAGGTGCTTGTCTCATTAAAATTGATTTATAAATGTGTTTATTTTTTGGCTGCTTACCTAGACTCCTTTCACCTTTGAATGAACTCTCATGCTAATTCATTTTCAGTACAAAACTTAGCTGTTTTCATTACAAAAATTGTTTCTTTTACATTAATACATGTACATAAAGTATAACAGTACTCTTAAAACATTTTTAAAAGCTTATTTTTACTAAGGGTATACAAAATATGAAAAATATTAAAAACATATCATTATAATGACATTCTAAAGAATTAAACCCTTTACATTTATTCTTTGTTTCACAGTAGCCTATGGCATAAAGACTGTGTAAATAACTTGAATTTATCTATTATCCTTTACTTTGATCTATCAGGATTTATAGTAATACAAAATATATTTTTTTTACTTCAGCCAGCAGGCATCCTTTTTGTATAATACAAATTTTGTAATTTTTAATTGGCTCCTAATTAATGACAATAGCCATGATTAAAGGCTTTTGTTCTTGGCTGAATTTCCACACACCTTGTTGGCCCTTGGTCATTGTTTTTAATTTTCTGCTTATTTTTATTTTATTCATTCGATTTATACCCCGCCCTCCCCGCAAGCAGGCTCAGGGTGGCTTATGTTAGTAGCTTATGGATCTTTGCCAGATTAATTTTAAGTGTATGATGGTCTCTCTTTAAGCAAGCATCTTTTTGTGTTAAGTTTGATAACTTTCTATAGCAAAGCTTAAAATAAATCAGCAAGATGCTGCTACCATAATCTTAGTAAATATTCAGCTTTAAACATAACATAAAGTTCTAAAAAAATACATAAATCAGAAAAGAGGGTTTCCTATCCTCTTGTTCACCCCAATTAAGCTTTTCTGAAAACATCTTGACCAATTATTTCCAGATCCTTTGAAGTAAAGGATGCCACTATATATCTTTAACTATGACAATTAATTATTGTGGTGCTTTCTGTTATTTCAGTTAAAATCCTTTTTACTGGCATCACACCAATTCAGTTCATTTAAGTGTCTATACATACTATTTTCTTTTTAAAAAAAATAGGCTGAAAAGGAAAATATATATAGATATTGCTTATAGATTCCAGTAATTCAATATTGATATGTTAAAGCATTCTAAACTTAAGGAAAGAGAAGCCTAGTTGATTTTTTCTCATTAAAGTCGCTAAAAGTCATGAACTGCTGTGAACCTTTAACATCATTCTTTGAAGCAAAGGCTGCAACATCAATCTGAGAGGTCAAGCTGGGATGGTTCGTATCAGTCCAATTTTAAAAAGTGACATAAGAACACCTGCTCATTAGAACTGAAACAGTCCCAGTTAGGAAAAAAACAACCCCCTGTTGTCAATTAAATTTAATTTAGAACACCTGCTTTCTACAATTCTGCTTAGTGGCCAACAGCTTGTTAATTCTCCAGGAGAACCCCAAAGAATCTCTCCCAAAGATTCCTGGAAGTCAGCAATGATCAATAGCCAATCATTTGAACCCTTGAATTGCCCTCTACAGTTAAGTTCAATTAACTGAGAGCTGGTCTTGGGGTTGTGAAGGCCTTGAGGGGGAAATTTATCTAGATGTACCTTTGCTAAAATCTGAGGGCATATTTTTCTGAAGTGGAGAGTCCTGGGGTAACTAAGGGTTGCCAACCTTCAGGTGGGACCTGGAACTCTCCTGGAATGAAAATTCATATGGACATTACAAAGATCAGTTTCCCTAGGGGAAAAATGGCACCTTTGGTGGATAGAGTCTATGTAGGGTCACCAACCTCCAGGTGGGACCTTGAGACCTCCAGGAATTACAAGTGATCTCCAGGCTATACAGATCAGTCCCCCTGGAGAAAATGGCTACCTTGGAGGGTGGATTTTATGGCATCATACCCCGCTGAGGTCCATCCTGTCCCCAAGCCATGCCTGCCCCTGACTCCACCCCCAAATCTCCAGGAATTTTCCAACACAAAGTTGGTAACCCTAAGTCTATGGCATCACATCCCTGCTGAAGACATTTCCCTCCCCAGACTCTGCCCTCCAGGCAGCAGCCCCAAACCTCCAGGAATTGCCAGAGCTGGCAGTCCTAGTGGCTATGCTAAGCCTATGCTGATGTCACCTCTTCTCCTGGCATTAGAAGTGGGACCTCAGCTGAGAAAGCTTGGGATGTCAACTGAGTCCTCCAATGACATAAGAACATAAGAGAAGGCATGTTGGATCAGGCCAATGGCCCATCTAGTCCAATGCTCTGTGTCACACAGTGGCCCAAACCCAGGTGCCAACAGGAGGTCTACCAGCAGGGACAGAACTCCAGAAGCCCTCCCAGTGTTGCCCCCCCGAAGCACCAAGAATGCAGAGCACCACTCCACCACACATAGTGCTCCCTCTATACCTTGTGGCTAATAGCCACTCATGGACTTCTGCTCCATATGTTTATCCAATCCCCTCTCGATGCTGTCTATGCTTGTAGCCACCACCTGTTAATTACTCTTTGGGTTAATTACTCTTTGGATGAAGAAGTACTTCCTTTGATCTTTTCTAAACCTACTGCTTGGCGCTCTTGTATTGTGAGAAAGGGAGAAAAGTAATTCTTTCTCTACCTTCTCTATCCCATGCATAATTTTGTAAACCTCTATCCCATGCATAATTTTATAAATCATGTCACCCCCTCAATCATCGTTTCTCCAAGCGAATCATTTTAGTTGCCCTTTTTTGCACTTTTTCCAATGCTATATCTTTTTTTTTTAGTTGCAGTGACCAGAACTGTACACAATATTCCAAATGAGGCTGCACCATAGATTTATATATGCCTTGCATGCCACTCTTTTCTAGTCCCAATGCCAGCATTCTTGTAGCTTTGGACCAGCCGATCTCCAGATATGCTAATATATCTCCAAAGTACAGTGGCGTAGGTGATTCCCTGCCATCTGAAAATTGGTCCAAAATGGCCGTAGGACTGTACTCGGAAACATATAAACTGTTAGCAAAATGAGTTAACTTGAAATATCAGTATACCTCAGTATAAGAACTATCCGTGTCTATGTGACATAATTTCCTGCAACTTGATAACATGTATACACAGCATAACACTGAAATTGAAACCTATGTCTGGGATTTTGGATTCCACTAACTGAAACCAAGTAAGTACCAGTTCTTATTCCCTGTATTAAAGAGTTATTGTAATTCACTGTCTGTCAACCTTGCCCCCTATTATTTCAGTCTCGAGAACACAAACAATGCATTGTAGTTGTAAGGCCTACTGCATTTTATAATGCACTGTATAATGACCCTGGACAATAATTTGTGGCAGTTGTGATGGAAACCATGGAAATGGGAGGGACTGTGGCTCACTGAAAGAGCCTCTGCTTTGCATGCAGGAGGTCCCAGGTTCAATCCTCAGCATCTCCAGTTAAAAGTACTCTGATGTTACAACTGCTCCTTTTTTCACTTGATGCTGTTCTCCTCTCATGGAGTTGCATTTCTGGCTATCTGTTTCCATCAGGACACAGACACCTTAGTCATCTTCTAGGTTCCAGTCAAAATTTGCCCTGTTTACTGAGCCCTGAGAGGTTGAGATTTCATTTGGGGATGGCCATGGCTCTATGGAAGATCCTCTGCTTTGTATGCAGAAGGTCCCAGGTTCAACCCCCCAGTGTCTCCAGCAGAAAGGAGCAGGTAGCAGGTGATGTGAAAGACCTCCCCCTGAGGACCTGTAGAGCTGCCAGTCTGAGTAGACAATACTGGCTTTAATGGACCAATGGTCTGATTCAATATAAGGCAACTTCATGTGTGTGTCCAGTCTGAAATCTGGGAACAATAACTTGAGACTATATACAACATTCAAGATGTGCATAGAACAGCTTTCACCCTCACCCTGCCCCACTGAGAGAAATAATATTGAAGTTTATTTATACTTATTGGACAGAAAATACTTCCAGGGCAATGGGTTGGCTTCAGTCAGCTTTTCTACTGGTGAAAAAGGGAGGAGGAGGTCTCCTTTGACCACCAAAAAAGCTATGCTGGGGCTCAAGGGGCCTCCGTGGACCAAAGTTAAGTGGACGGGGGCCTTCAGTAAGGAGGGGAATTAATTGGAATGGAGTGAAAATGCTGATTGGATCCAGCCCAATATGCATGAATCTTAAGAAGTGGCCTGTTGATGGCACCCCATGAAGCTCCTTTTCATGAGATTCTCAAGGTAAGAGATGAGCAGAGATGGTTTGCCATTGTTGTCTTCTACACAGCAGCCCCAGACTTCCTTAGTGGTCTTCCATCCAAGCTTCCAAGCTCTGATAAGATCAGTATTTTCGTTAGTTAGTTAGTTTGTTTTAAAAAAGAAAACACAAAATTGCATTTTTGTTGTGCACTGAAGCTCAAATTCTTTGGCCACCAAATGAGAAGGGAGCACTCACTGGAGAAGACCCTGATGCTGGGAAAGATTGAAGGTCAAAGAAGACAGGGACGGCAAAGGATGAGATGGTTGGACAGTGTCATCGACGCAACGAACATGAAATTGAGCCAACTTCAGAGGACAGCGAAAGACAGAAGGGCCTGGCGGGAGCTGGTCCATGGGGTCGCAAAGAGTCGGACTCGACTGTGCGACTGAACAACAACAACAACAACAACACCAGAGTTTGAAAGAATACGATTTTCCGTCTTCGATTCTGCTGGGATATGAACAGTCAAGCTAACTCAAATTCCTGGATTTAGGTATGGTCTCATTTAAGAAGCTGACACGTCTCCTGTGTTAATGAAAAAAACATGGCACCAAAGGCAATTTCTTCCACTTCTTGATTCCCCGTTGTGTTTGAAGACGGCCTTGCAAGCTGCACATGCCAAGTAGGGAGGGCAGTGGGGCAGAAGTTGCTGCCCCCCAATATCTATTGCCTGAAGCTCAGTACCACTTTGCCTCATTAGAGAGCCACACTAAGATGGCAAGCTCAGAATCAATCTCCAGGGGGAAGATAGTTTCAGAGGGCAGCCATTTTGGTCTGCCAATGCTAGCTAGATTCAAGACCAGTAGCACCTTGGCGACCAGTGTTCCCTCTAAGTGTCAGGACCCACAGTCAATCACTTAGCACACACTTCCAAGAAGGTTTTACTTTATTGTGAAGACTATGGTAGCATAAACATATTCACTGTTAAGAATAACTAATACTAAGCCAACAGGTATAGATATAGTATACTCAAAAAGGGGGGCCTCGTCGATGGGCCAACTAGGCACTCTCCCACGGGCGGGAAGAACCGTTGGGGTGTTGGCAAGGAAATGCAAGCGGTCCCACGGTTGAAATATGGGAAGACACTACAGGAGTGAGCGAGCTACAAGGTCAGAGATAAGGAGCAGAGGCATCAAGGGGAATGGAATGTGGGCCTGGCTGGTGCACAGGTCTAGCGTGTGAACTGAAACCCATAAACCTAATGGCAGTGTAGCTGACACTAAGCTGAGTCTGTGTGAGCTCGCTCACAGTTTTTTTAGCCTCCGGCTCACACATTTTTGTCTTAGCTCAGGAAGGAGGGCTCCAGAGCAAACTCATTTAGGCAGCAGCCCGATCGCTCGCTCAGTAATTTATCCAGTAGCTCACAAAGTAGAATTTTGGCTCACAAGACTCCACAGCTCAGAGGGAGCATCGTTGGAGACCATCAAGGTTTCAAAGAGATAAGCTTTCAAGAGTCAGAACTCCCTCCATCAGAGACCTCTGCGGGGGAGAGGCGCACAAAACTGAACACCCTTGCTTTAAAAATAAACTTCTTGAGCACAGAAAAGGACCACAGACAGGCCCGTAGCCAGGACTTTTTAAAGTCGGGGGGCATTTAAATTTCTTAGGGGGCATGGGCTAATCAAATTAAAGGAATACCCGGCTCCTTCCCCACACTTGCTGTCGCTTGGGGGCCCTGGGCTAGATGAGAAGTCATGGGGCCTTGCCAGTAAGTCAAAGGGCCTCGCCGCGAGATGCCCCACTGTAGCTACGGGCCTGACCACACAACTGAAACAGCTAGACTGTTCCTTTCCCAGACATATAAGCCCTTTTTTAGATATTCAAGTTTGGCATGCCAGCCACTTATAACAGGACCGTGTGCTACCCGTGGTCATGATTTTGCACGACTAGGTCAATGCACGTATGCTTTCCATGCTCGCACAGTTTCTGTACATATGAAATATGCTCCATTTACACATAGTGAAGCTATATGTGCATGGAAAAAAATATACATCTCCATGAAATGGTGGCTGTGTGTATAAGGAGGAGCATGGGTAGCTTAGGCTCCCATTATGTGTGGGTTGGTGTGCCAAAACAGAACTGAAAAGTTTTTGGTATGCAGGACTTCACGTTCCTGGGAATCCAGATCACCGCAGACTGTGACAGCAGCCATGAAATTAAAAGACACCTGCTCCTTGGGAGGAAAGCGATGGTGAACCTAAACAGCATGATAAAAAGTAGAGACATCACCCTGCCAACAAAAGTCCGCATGGTCAAAGCAATGGTATTTCCAGTAGTCATGTATGGCTGTGAGAGTTGGACTATAAGGAAGGCCGAGTGCCGAAGAATAGATTCTTTTGAACTATGGTGCTGGAGAAGACTCTTGAGAGTCCCTTGGACTGCAAGAAGAACAAATCAGTCAATCCTTAAAGAAATCAACCCTGACTGTTCCCTGGAAGGCCAGATAATGAAACTGAAGCTCAAATACTTTGGCCACCCAATGAGAAGGGAGCACTCACTGGAGAAGACCCTGATGCTGGGAAAGATTGAAGGTCAAAGAAGACGGGGACGGCAAAGGATGAGATGGTTAGACAGTGTCATCAATGCAACGAACATGAAATTGAGCCAACTTCAGAGGACGGCGGAAGACAGGAGAGCCTGGTGGGATCTGGTCCATGGGGTCGCGAAGAGTCGGACTCGACTGTGCGACTAAACAACAACAACAATGCAGGAGAATGATTTTTTGTACGGGTGAACATTTAATAATGCAGTCCCCCAATAGAATGGTTTTTTGTACAGGTGAACATTTAATAATGCAGTCCCCCAATGCTCCCTCTATGCTGTGGAGTCTCATGAGCAAAAATTCTACTTTGTGAGCGGGGTCAGCTTTCAAGATGGCGCCAAGGCAGCCGTTCTGACTTATAACGCTATGCAAGTTATCTGCCTAAGAACCAGTTTATGACCTCATTCACTGCTCATAAGAACTAGATCTTGGACAGAGCCGTTTCTTGAACCCAGTCGGGGAAACAAAGCATCCCATACGAAGCTAGCAAGTCACACTACAGTCTTTCTCTGCAACATTCTATTTTCCACAGGTTTTTTGGTTTTGTTTTAATGCAGGGAAGCAGCTGAACTTGTTAGCTTCCTACCTGCAGCCTGTACAACCGTTCAGAGAGAGCTACGGCATGGATTTTTGACAGTTGTGAAGCCCAACTCAGAGTCTGCTCTGCCTGCCGCCGGAACTGTGGCACCACTCCCAGAATCCCACCTCAGCTTTGGACCATCTGCTGCCCTCGGTGCTTCTGAAGTCACAGGCATTGACCCTTGCTGTGCAGGCACCCCGTGGTTTGTAGGCCGGATTGGGAGACAATCATGAGATTGGGGGAGGGGGGGCGACATGAAAAAATGAGAACATCCTACCTATTTAAACATACTTGCCATTCTTCCAGTAATGAGAAGGACAATGCCGTGCACCCACGAGAGAGGCACCCCTTGCTTCATTCGTTTCCCACTTTTAACTCTTTATAAGGTTACTTGTCATTCACATTCCTTGCCTGCCAAGAGACAATAGACAGAGCGAGGAACAGCCAGCAAAGGACAGCCTTTCTGTAGGTTGGCATGCTCTGCCGAGTGCTGCCCACGGGCATCTTTCTTCTGCAAATGAGCTGATGCAATGTGTGCTTGTTACTTACAGGACTGCCAAAGCACAGTGGGACTTCCAGAGCTCAGACACCACCAGAAAACTCATTACACTGTACAGGAGAACAATGCAGTCGTCCTGAAGCAAAGAGCATTACAATTGGAAGCACAGTGCCGAGGAGGAGAGGAGGAGACATATAAACACACACACAAAAGGAGAATTGTAGCCATTTCAATTAACAAAGCAGCATGGCTCAGACAACTTAGTAATTCTGAGGGAATTAGATGGTATGTATAAAGGGGTTACTTTGAAATGGAATGCGAAGCAAAAGGCTGAACGAAAAGGAGGGAAGTTTGAATAAGCCAAGGCTGAAGGGTTGCCAACTGGCAGGAGGGTTAGGAACAGGCAGAACCAAGGGGGGGAAAGAAACTTAACCCAGTAAAATTGAGTCAAGAACCAAAAAGCTGTGTGTGGGGGTGGAAACCTGGTGGAGGGCCAATAGTTGAAACCTCATATAAATGTATTATAAGTAAAAGTACATGTATTTATTTTGAGAAAAGTTTAAAAAAACATGTAAGAGCCCAATGAAAACCTCATTAACAAATACAAGAGAGACACACACACAAGGAACAACTATTGTGACCTAACATGTTTCGGCCCAATTGGGCCTTCTTCAGAGGTCAAAAAACATGAGGACCTCATATAAATGTAATATAAGTAAAAATACATGTATTTATTTTGAGAAAAGTTTAAAAAAACATGTAAGAGCCCAATGAAAACCTCATTAACAAATACAAGAGAGACACACACACAAGGAACAACTATTGTGACCTAACATGTTTCGGCCCAATTGGGCCTTCTTCAGAGGTCAAAAAACATGAGGTACTTAGAGGCACATGTTACAAAGAAATAACAAAGAATATGCCAACACTGGACCAAAAACCGAATGTTCCAAAATGAAATTAACTCCAGAGCTCCAGAAGCCTTCCCACTGTTGTCCACCGAAGCACCAAGAATACAGAGTATCACTATCCCAGACAGAATTTTTAATATATATATCTGTAATCTCCCCCCTTCTTTTCCCTTTCCTCCTTTCTATGTATAAACTAATAAAACTCCTTAAAAAAGAATGGTCCATCTATAGCCAGTTTGGTGTAGTGGTTAAGTGCGCGGACTCTAATCTGGGAGAACCGGGTTTGATTCCCCCACTCCTCCACTTGCACCTGCTGATGTGACCTTGGGTCAGTCACAAGCTCTGGCACAGCTGTCCTTGAAAAAGAGCAGTTTCTGTCAAGAGCTCTCTCAGCCCCACCTACCTCACAGGGTGTCTGTTGTGGGGAGGGGAAGGGAAAGGAGTTTGTAAGCCGCTCTGAGACTCCAAGTGAAGGGCGGGGTATAAATCCAATCTCTTCTTCTTCTCTTCTATACTTCACAGCTAATAGCCACTGATGGACCTCTGTCCCATAAATTTAGCAAGTCCCCTCTGGAAGCTGTCTATGCTTGTAGCCGCCACCACTTCCTGCAGCAGTGAATTCCACATGTTAATTGCTCTTTGGGTGAAGAGGTACTTCCTTTGATCTCTTCTAAACCTTCTGCTCACTAATTTCATTGAGTGTCCACAAGTTCTTGCAGTGTAAGAATGACAGAAAATACTTCAATCTCTACCTTCTCTACCCCATGCATAATTTTGTAAGCAAATTCTGTTAACAAGCAAACTCCATTAAACCCTGGACCCTGACCTGGGTGGACCAGGCAAGACTGATCTCATCAGATCTCAGAAACTAAGCCATGTCGGCCCTGGTTAGTATTTTGATGGGAGACAGTCAAGGAAGGCTCTGCAGAGGATGGTTATGGCAAACCACCTGTTGCCATCTCTTGCCCTGAAAATCCTAGAGGGTCTCCATGTCAGCTGTGACTTGACAGGACTCTCCACCACCATTATGGGGAGGGGGGTTATATTCATGAAAAGTACGCAAACGGAGAGTGATTTCAGCAAAGCATACTTTATTCTATCCGGAACAAGACAACTTTGGCCGGCCTGCAGGCCGGCTTATATCCCCCGATAAACCGCCACCCAAAAAACACCCCTACTTCCATATAGGTTATTTACAGTGGCCAAGAGTCCCATAGGCTCTCGGATGGGAACCTGACCCCCTGATTGGAGTGGGCTAGGATCCGCATAGTCCATTGTCTCTTGGAGCAAAGCTCGACGTTTGTCTTTGGACTTGTCTGGACTTGTCTGGACTGGATACATTACAATTCACTAGGCTACATCTAGCAAAAAATCCAAGATAATCTTTTAAAAACTTTTTTTAAAAGCACTGTCCTAATTGAAACGTACCATCCAGAAATTAAAAGCCTCACTGGGAATAAGTGTGAGTGAGAAGAAAATCAGTATGGAAAACATCTCAGTTATAAAACTGTGTTTCTTTTACTTGGCAAGATTTTTGTTTAAATGTAGAGATATTTACCTTTTCTTAAGTTACGACTTAAGAAACTTATATACGAACTAGTAAGGAAAGATAAAACCCCAACAGTGCTGGCTTAATTTTTAAAGTAAATTTGCACAATGATATGTTGAGAACATCAGAAGAGTCCTGATGGATCAGACCAATAGTCCATCTAGTCCAGCATCCTGTCTCACACAATGGCCAACCTGTTCTACTGGAGGGCCAACAACAGGGCACAGAGGCTGAGACCTTCCCCTGATGTTGCCTCCTGGCTCTGGGATTCAAAGGATTAGTGCCTCTGAATGTAGAGGTTCCCCTCAGCCACCATGACTCATAGATATTGATAGACTTATCCTCTATGAATCTATCTAATCCCCCTTTAAAGCTGTTTATTCCTGTGGCCATCACTACATCCTCTGGCAGAGAATTCCATGTTTTAATCATGAATGCTGGCAGAGTGGAGAGTTTGGTCAGGAAGTCTGGCAACTGGGGAAGAGAGGTGCCCCAATATGTAGCAGAACATCTGCTTTGGATGCAGAAGGTACCAGGCTCAGTTCTCGACATCTCTAGTAAAAAGGATCAGGTAGCAAGTGATTGACAGACCTCTATCCAGAGGAGAACAGCTGCCAGTAAAAGCAGGCAATACTGTCTGTGATGGCCCAGTGGTCTAATTCAGTGTAAGGTAGTTGTCTCATTTTCAAGGATGCTGTCATCTTTGCAAAAACAAACAAGCCACACACACACACACACACACAAACAACATGGCCAGGGTCCGACCTACCTGATGGACCGCCTTTCCCCACATATACCCCCAAGAGAACTTCGGTCGGGGACACAACACCGCCTGGTGATTCCAGGCCCCCGGGAGGCAAAGCTTGCTGCAACTAGGGCCAGATCCTTCTCAGTGGTGGCCCCCACCTGGTGGAATGAGCTTCTGGAGGAGATCAGGGCCCTGCGGGACCGTATGCAGTTCCGCAGGGCCTGCAAGACAGAGCTCTTCCACCAGGCTTTTATATAGGGGCCGCCACTATCACTACCACCACTATCAATGGTGGAGATAACAACGGGGTTAGGGGAGGTCCCCGGAAGATCTGCCATGATCTTGCATGGCACTGATACCGCTGGTCTGGCCTCGGACCTTCGACAGGACAATATCACCCCAATTAAAGGATTGATACCATCTTCGGAGACCATCTTTTTTGTATGGAGCACTTTATTCTTGTATTGTTGTTATTTAATGGTTTTACTGTTTTATCCTGTTTTTATGTATGTGCTTGTGCCCTCTTGTAAGCCGCCCTGAGCCCGATCACAGGGAGGGTGGGGTAAAAATGTTAACAATAAATAAAATAAATAAAACATTCAAGCTGAGTTAGTTTGCCAGTGTCCATTTTTATGTCAAGTTGAACACTTGATTTGAACACCTTAATGATGACAGGGATACCCCAAAATCTTTGAGCTTTTATAGTTGTTTCTCGCTTCATGAGTGGTACTTCTCTGAGCCTTAAAAGGAGTTTTTTTTAAAGCAGCCCGTAGAACAAGCTCAGGAGCTGCGGTGACTCAAGTGGTTAAGACGCTGAACTGCAGGCTGTGGAGGGTCGGTAGTTCAGCAGTTTGAGACCCGGGTGCCGCATGATGGAGTGAGCTCCCATCTCTAGTTCCAGCTCCTGCCAACCTAGCAGTTCGAAAGCAAGACATTGCAAGTAGATAAATAGGGACCACTTCGGTGGGAAGGGAACAGCGTTCCGTGCGCCTTGTTGTTTAGTCATGCCGGCCACATGACCACGGAAATGTCTTCGGACAGCGCTGGCTCTTCGGCTTTGAAATGGAGATGAGCACCGCAACCCTAGAGTCGGATCCGACTGGCTTTCGAGCAAAGGAACCTTTACCTTTACCTTAGAACAAGCTCACCCTGCAGTTTCAGCGGCTCACCGCAGGGGGCAGCAGAACTTCCAATTCCGGTGTCACAGATTCAGATACCTACAGTTCCTACCAGAAGACTTCTTGCTGTTGCTGTATGCACACAAAATTACTATCTTACTTGAATTACACGTGTGCTTCAGACTCCTCATCATAGGCAGGATCATGCATCGCTGAAAATCAGCTGTATTCGCATGCATGTCCTGCACTGTTTATGGCACTCGTCAGTCAGTGGCATTTGTCATGCTGGCCCAGACTCAGAACTGTCTGGATTGAATTACAGTTCTCAGGCTGTGCTGCAAGAATGCATAAATCCCATTAACACAAATGAACACGAGCACGTTTAGCTTTTGGAGCCTTACAGGGAGGTAAAATGGACAAGGTTGGAATAATGGAGTGACAAATCATGCAGCTCTCCCCCCCCCCCATCCCAGCAGGACTGGAAAAACCACCTCTTTTGTAAATTGATTCCTTGTCAGATATATTGGGTGAACAGATGTGGGAGAGGAGAGCCATGGCAAAGAATTGGGAAACCAGATTGGAAGGCAGCCAGGCACAGAGACAAACAGAAAGAGAGACTACACGACTCCCCCCTCCATCTTTAAACAGCTGTTTTTATTTTGAGTTTTAAATGCATTTATTTCTATATTTAAGTCTTTCTATCCTACTTCCCCCCCTACTGTAGCTTACAAAGAATCACACACACACACACACACACACAAAATATGATTCACATAAAGGAAGAAGCAGAAGAGATTGGATTTATACCCCACCACTACCCGAAGGAGTCTCAGGGCAGTTTATAATTTTCTTTCCATCCCCCTCCCCACCATAGACACCCTCTGAGAGGACTGCCATCGAGAGAACAGTTCTGAGAGAATTGTGACTGACCCAAGGTCACACCAGCAGTTGCAAGTGGAGGAGTAGGGAATCAAACCCGGTTCTTTCAGATTACAGTATGTGCACACAGTACAGTTTCAGATCCTAATCTGGGATCCAAACTGGGTTGACTCACTCAAGGCCCTAGGCTGCAAACTGAGGGCTGAGACCCTCTTGATTCTTACTTACCCTTCAGCCTGTGACTAAATGTTCACCCCTCAGTCTACACCACAGGCTTAAATACCTGTAACAGGGAAGAAAACAGAAGCTTAGCCCTGTCAAGTGGCAGACATGACCCCTCTCCAAAAGGAGAGGGTGATGGATAACTTTGTTCATTTTGCACCAAGTACCCAACTAAATCAGAACTTCACCCCAGAATACCAAAGCTGTTGAACTGGGTTACAGAATGCCAACTGTGGGTTGAATTTTTAGCTGGACAGATGATGAAGCATTCACCGAACCGCTTAAGCGCGTGCCAAGTCCAGCAAGGTTCCATACAGCCCACACATTCTACGCAGCTTCCCAGTAAACATCCTATGTGTCACTTCAGATGTTCCCAAGAAAAGGCCAAAAGCGAAGGATGAGTAACTCAAGGACAGGACACAGTTCTGCCCTCACTGGAGAGCGAGCTGAAACTGCATCTCCCAGAAGAGAGAGAATTATTCCCAGAGTTGATGCAAAACCCAAAGCTTTCTTGGTAATCCAAGAACCAAATGGAAAATTTTGATACAGAAGAGGGGTTTTCTTTCCACCTGAACGCCTCACTGGCCTTGCTGTATGCCACATGTTTGTGTGGGAGAGTTCCATCACACTAGATACCCACCATTGTGGTGAGGGGACAGTCCTTTGACAACTTTATTTGGATATTACAATCCACTTTTCTCCCCAATGGGACTCAAGGTAGTTTATAACTTCACTCCTTTCCTGAACTTTATCTTCACAACAATAAGAACCCTGTGAAGTTGGCTTGCTCACGACTACTATAGCTAGTGTGAGGAGATGATAGATAGACAGACAGACAGACAGACAGACAAAAAATAAAAAAGATGCAATTGGCACGGCATCACTTCTGGGGGGGGACTTGGAAGTGATATGTCTTCTCTAGGAATCACCAGAAACTCTATGGTGTTGCCATATAATTTCTGGTGATTCCTTGAGAGGCATGCCATCAGTTCCAAGTTTTCCCCAGAAGTGATGTCAGACTGTCACCAACATCTCCCACCCCCCATCATGCCTGGCAACCCAACTATAAGGTAGGTTATGCTGAGAGAGATGGATTTGCTGGAGGTCACCTGGGGGGCAGAGTGGGGATTCAGACTTGGGTCTCCCACACCCTATCCCAACACTCTAACCAACACACCATGCTGGTCCCAGTTCCTGGTTGTGTTACATTCATGATGACGTTTACCTTCTGTAAAAAGGGAAGGTTAGCATGCTCCCTTAGGCTGCAGTCAGACTAACATTAAGGGAAAAATGTGCATGAACCCAGCTGGTTTTCAGACATACCTTGTGTGATATGGTGAATAGAGTGTTGGAATGGAATCTGGGAAACCTGGTTCCAAAGCTCCACTGCCGTGGAAGCTTGCTGGAAGGCACCGATCACACGCTCTCAACCGAACCTATCTCTCCGGGTTGTTGTGAAGATAAAATGGAGAAGGGGGGGTGCTGTAAGGCCCTTTGGGTCTCCACTGGAGAGACAAGAGGGTTATAAATGAACAAGCAGTGTAGTCTTGTGAGCAAAAATCCTACTTTGTGAGCTCCTGGCATTAAAGTTGTGAGCGAGCGATTTGGCTGCTGCATAAATTTGTTTGTTCTGGAGCCCTCCTTCCTGAGCCAAGACAAAAATGTGTGAGCCGGAGGCTTAAAAACCATGAGCTAGCTCACACCAACTCAGCTTAGAGGGAACACTGTAAATGAAGCCAGTAAATAAACAAACACTCCCTTCTCCACTCTCTTCTCTTGCCTAAAATGCTGGTGAAACACTGAATGTGACATACGATACATGATTGCAGGCATGAATGGAGCTAGCAGAGCAAAGTTTGAGCCCAGTGGCACCTTTAAGACCAGCAAAGTTTTATTCAAAGTACGCTTTGAATAAAACTTTGGCTGTGATCACACATAGGGTTGCCAAGTCGTGGCGGGGGATCGTAGGTCTTCACAGAATCCTTGCCACGGGGACAGCGAGACGCGTTGCACCCACCGTCGCCAAGATCTGATGCTATGCGTCGCTCTGGCAATGGAGCTCCAAACATTAACGCGTCTCACCGTCCCCGCAGCAAGGATATGCAGATCCCCCGCCGTGATTTGGCAGGCCTAGATACGGCGGTGCAACGCATCTCGCCGTCCCCGCGGCAAGGTTTCTGCAAAGACATGCAGATCCCCTGCCGCTATTTGGCGAGATTTGGCAGGCCTAATCACACATACTAAATAGCCCACTTTCAATCCACTTTCCAACTGGATTTTGCCAGTTCACACAGTAAAATCCAGCTGGGAAGTGGATTGAAAGTGGATTATTTAATGTGTGTGATTACAGCCTTTGTTGGCCTTAAAGGTGCCACTGGACTCAATCTTTGTTCTGCTGCTTCAGACCAACACAACTACCCACCTGAAAGAATGGAGCTAGTTCTCTTCCCACTGAATGGGTTCCATTCAGGCTTGAAATTCTGGCTTCTGGGAAAGGGAGTTGATTTGGTCAACCTGTGTACCAGCATTCATACATCATGGACCACCTTTCTTCAAGGGCCATTCTCAGTACAAGAAGGGAGGAGTGAGGCACATGAAGAAACCTGGAACAAGATGGCTCCAGGCATGCTTTTGCTTCTCAACCATGGTTACGTGATGTCTGAATGCAACCTCAGTCATAGGGTTTGCTAGGACAACTAAAAACAATGGCAGATTGTTTGTTTCTCACACTGAAAGTTATGGAGGTAGTAATAAATTAGAATTTATTTTGCTCATCACTTGGTGGTTTTACAGTTTGAGAATGTCGATTCAGGTGGGTGGCCACGTTGATCTGAAGCAACAGAACAAAGTTTGAGTCCAGTGGCACCTTTAAGACCAAATAAGTTTAATTCTGGGTATAAGCTTTTCTGCGCATGCACACTTCTTCAGATAAACTGAAACACGATTTCCTCAATCACTGAATATAGGTCGGGTGTGGGGGGTTAGTTGCCAGGAAGGTATTATTAGAGTCAAGAAGATGCATAAGAAACTGAGAGTTAAGTATAGATAAGACAAGAAGCGGGGACCCGCAATACTCGCAGGGGGGGGGGGGAAGGACATCCAAATCCACATGGAGGAGGAGGAGGAGGAAGCAGCCGCAGGTGAGCCTTCATCCCCGCACCCCCGCACCAATGGTGAGGCCCGGGCCTTCCAATCCTTCTTCCCCTCCACCCCCCAGCACCGACAGTGAGGCCTGTGTGGCTCTTAGCCACTGGGCCCACCAATCCTTCTCCTCCACCCCCCCACCCTGGCGGCGAGGTCCGCGTGGCTCCCAGCCTCTGGGCCTGCCAAGCCTTCCCCCCCGCACCAGCGGCGAGCTGTGTGGGCCTGGCAAGTCTTCTCCCGCTCCCCCGGGCACCGGCAGCAAGGTCTGAGTGGCTCCCAGCTGCTAGGCCCGCTGAGCCTCCCCCCCAACAGCCAGACTGTTCTCTGCGCATACGCAGGTAACACTTTTACTTTGGGGGGGATTTAATATCCCCCATATATGTTTTTCAACTTTTTAGATTTTTCTGCACACCTGGGGACTGCTCCAAGTGTGCAGGAAAATCTCTCTGCCCCCCAAGTGCCCCCAATGTGCTGATTTAGATATCCGCACACAGGGGGCAACTTGGCTATTAGATGTATAGCTTGGATTAAAGCAGTTGGTAAGACCTGAGAATAGCAGCAAATTAGCATGCAAATAATAACCCACCACCTTCTCTCGACCTATATGTAATGGTTGAGGAAGTCTTGTTTCAATGCATCTGAAGACGTGTGCATGCACACGAAGGCTTATACCCAGAATTAAACTCTGTTGGTCTTAAAGGTGCCACTGGACTCATTTATTAATTTGCAATTGTGTATGTGTGTGTGTGGGGGGGTGTTCCTGCAAAGTGTATCAGGTACATTTTTCTTCCCTTGGTGAACTATGCCCAGAATGTTGTCATTTTTACAATAATGCCAGTCTTCGGTAGTTAGTGGCACAGCATTGCCTCTTTTCAGTCTCTCCAGAGCTGTCCTTTTTCTTCTTTGCTAGTCACTATCTCTATGACAACCTGCAGCCCTTTCCGTCTCTTCAGAGCCAATCTGCAGAATATTCAGTAAAAGACAAAACAGCTGCCCCACCAATTAGCTTGTGGGGCTTTTGTTTATTGGCCAAAATTGGTCAAAAATATTTTCCTGCCTAACAGCATCTGGGGGAGGGGAGGAAATAACCAGTCTTCCTTGGTTGTTCAGTGACTGATACTGTCACAAACCGCAATGGGACAATAGCAGGCCGGAATAACTGTGCAGCTTTTAATGTGGATATATCTTTTTTTTTTTTTTTAAGCAGGAAGGGCACACCTGGACAAGGGAGTCAGTTGGGCCCATGATGAGAGCACAAACAACTACACAAGGATGCTTTTTTGGAATGTGAAAGCACTTGTCCTTCACTGTACAACAGGGAACTGATACATGACACAATTGGGTACCAAAGAATAACTGGAAAATATTAGGATCTTCCATATGGTATCTCTTCAGGCCTCAGGTTTTTTATGTGTTGGAAGTGTGAATATCCTGCAGTCTCAGTCTATTGATTCACAAACTATTAAACAGCATTCATAAAGCAATGACAGTATCTCATATGGAATAATATATAAGCTAGGCATTGAGTGGTAGAGGTGTGCATAATGAAATACTCAAGCCAAAGATATACAGGGAAATCGTTGTTTCCAGTTATTATCATGTTTTTGTTTTGGTTTTTCCCTAGAATGGTATCGGAATCCAGGATACCTAGTGAAATGGAATTACCTTCGCTGAAGAAATCCATGCTGTTTTTGAGTTCAGCTGCTGCTAGCTGGGTTACAGCATTTTCCCCTTGATTGTGGAAGCTGCCATTCCTGTTGGAATATGCAAGGTCTTCCTCAAAATGAGCAATCACAGTAAAAACTCCCCATTCTACCCCAAAATACAGATCCAATGTTATAACACTTTTTTTCTCAGTGCACATCCCTACTGTGTGGGCAGAATATAAGCATGACACACTGTAGCCACCCGCTCTGACCCAAATTCCTTGAAACTGAACTTTAGAAATGATGATGATGATGATTTATTTTTTAATTTGTTAGATTTCTACCCTACCCTCCCACTGTCATAATTGTATGACAGTGTGTGTAATATAGCTAGGAGATCCTAAAACTGTCTGACAGCCAGTAGTTCCAGCTCTTTTATCCTTTTCCACCACTAGGTGGTGAGCTAGACTTGTTTTTAAGGCAAGAAACATTTCAGAGGTGGTTTGTCATTGCCTGCCTCTGTGTTATGCCCCTGGTATTCCTTGCCCCTGGTATTCCTTGGAGGTCATCCATTAAAATACTAGCCAGGACCAACCCTGAGCTTCCTAGATCTGATGCGATCGGGCTAGCCTGGGCTATCCAGGTCAGGGGGCATCCTGGTAAGACAAAGAGCTCCCCCCAAACCTTCACACCATAAAGACCAATGTGACCAGTATTTATTTATCAAAATAATTGCATCCCTCCATTTTTTTCAGAAACTGTCCAAATGAAGTGGAAGCTGGTGTAAATCTAACAAAAAATAAACAATAAAATCATTGCAAAGGTATCATTAGAACACTAGCACAAGGGGACCCTGATGCTGGGAAAGACTGAAGGTCAAAGAAGATGGGGACGGCAAAGGAGGAGATGATTAGACAATGTCATAGATGCAACGAACATGAAATTGAGCCAACTCCAGAGGACGGCGGAAGACTGGAAGGCCTGGCGGGATCTGGTCCATGGGGTCGCGAAGGGACTCGACTGTGTGACTGAACAACAACAACAAGGGGGAAAAACAATAGAAACAATTATCTAATTAAATCATGCCCTGACCTGGATAGCCCAGGCTACCATGATCTCAGAAGCTAAGCAGCATCCGCCATGGTTAGTATTTGGATGGGAGACTGCCAGGGAATACTAGGGTCATGGTGTGGAGGTCGGCAAATGCAAACCACCTCTGAACGTCTCTTGCCTTGAAAACTTTTCAGGGTTGCCATAAGTAAGCTGTGACTTGACAGGAAAAAAATAAAATAAAAAATAAAATCCATATTGGGCAGATCAAACTGAGGAGGAATTGACAAATGAATAGGCATTTGGCAGTTGCCCAAACACCAGTGGGCACAAGGCTGACCTCCTAAGGTAAAGAGAGAGTGGGACTATAATCGAAAAGGTCCTATTTCTCATCATCATCCACCTCACTGCCACAGGCGAAGAATCCAAGAGAAGGGCCTCTCATCATTACTGGAATGAATCAACAGGTTCTGCCTGGGAGGAGGAAGGTCTTCAGAAATCCTGGGCTCAGGCCATTTAGAGTTTTGTTGATGAGAATCAGCACTTTGAATTGCACTCAGAAACTAACTGGGAGCCTGAGTAATGCTTCTGAAATGGTTGTCATGTTTCACTGTAATAAGAAAAGAGAGTTTGGTGTGCAAAAATGAAGGAGAGGAATAGGAGAAAAACACAATATCTCCCCCCCCCCCATTTAATAGCTTATTTTGTAATTTTTCAGAACAACCCTTTTTGTTTCTACAGCACTGGATGTTTTTACCAAACTATAATGTGATAGTTTTGTTTTGGACAGGATATAGCTATAACCACATCTGGGGGAGGGGGAGAAAGATCTTTCATTTTTGAATTTTATGAAAAGATTTCGACTATGGGTGCAAAATCACTTCTGGATATAGATAACAGATTGCACGACAATATTCTGTAATGTCTAGGGTGTGAATGAAGACGATTTGCTTTCACTAGACATTCTGCAAATACACCGGGAGAGGAAATCCTTTCTTCAAAGACGGTACAATCGGAATTGGCACCGTGTTGAAATGATGGGTTAAGGAACAGAAGGCAGAACGCCCGGGTTCATGGCAGATCTGAGAACATGTCAGAGCTCAAAGAGAATAGAATCAGCCCCTTGATGATTTCATGTTGTGTCCTTAGTTATCAAAAGAAAAGCCTCCTGCTCATTCCAGAATATGCTTTCCATTAATTTTTAAAAATATGGTGTTTTCTATACAGGTTTCATCACTGCAGGGGGGGGGAGGGATCCTTCCCGGAAAATGTGTAAACTCTAGTTTTGCAACCAGACAATTTAATCCGCATATCGGCAACATTATCCTTTTTTTTTTAAGTAGCTGCAACAGCCCACAGAATGATGTCCAGCAGTATCAATCAAGGCTGAATTCTCCCTAGAAGTTAAAATGACCAAACTGAGGCTATCATACTTTGGTGACATCATGGCTGATTTCGCACTAGAGCTGCCTCGCTGTTGAGCTGCTGTTTGCCCCGGTTCTATTGGTCAATTTCACACCTGAAGCCGCGGGGCTGATTTTGACCCGCGGCTTCGCCCGATTTCCCCCGCAGTTTTGTGATCCTGTTTTTTGAGGATCAACGAAACGGCGGAGGAAATTGGGTGAAGCCGCGGGTCAAAATCAGCCGCGCGGCTTCGGGTGTGAAATTGACCAATAGAACCGGGCAAAGGGCGGCGCAACAGTGAGGCAGCTCTAGTGCGAAATCGGGCCATGAGAAGGCAAGAGTCACTGGAAAAGACAATAACGCTAGGAAAAGTTGAAGGCAGCAGGAAAAGAGGAAGACCCAACATGAGACGGATGGACTCTATAAAGGAGGCCACGGCCCTCAGTTTGCGAATACCTGAGCAAGGCTGTTAACAATAAAATGTTTTGGAAGACATTAATTCATAGGGAAGTGGCTTAACACACACAGTGGCTGCGTTCAGACCGGCAGTTTGAAGCAGGATGGAGTCGTGGTAAAAAAGAGCCGGAACAAACTCTTTCGGGTTTTCCCGTGGAGGCACACAGCTGTAAGGGATGGAGATGGGATAATCGCGCTTTCCAGGGTTTGCTACCACTTTCACCAGGTATCTTTTAAACTCGGGAGTGAAGCGTTACAAGACGGGTTGAGTACGGGTGGGGAGCGCCTGACAGATGTGCCTGTGTGAATGGCCCCTTTAATCCGGTTGTGGGACATTTCTGAAATGCGGGTATATCGGGGCAAACTGCCAGTCTGAACTCGGCCAGTATCAGTGCAGAGGCAGATCATTGGCTGGAACAAATGAAAACGTACCACCTTGTTACCATGGGTCTTTGGACTGGGAAGATCTTTATGACCATAGCATGCAAGTAGGTTGCTTGCTCCTTAGCCCTTTCTGTGCTCTCTCTCTTCCTGTTTTGTTTCACCAAATAAGAAGATGGTTAATTACCACAATGGTACAGCTACCAGAGGTGGCTGCTATAGTGACCAGACTAGGGCCTGGGAAACTCAAGTTCCAATCCCCACTCTTCCATGAAGGCTTGTGGATGCCTCGGGCCATTCACTTTCTCTCAGCCTAACCTACCTCAGAGGGTTGCTGTGTGGATAAAATGGAGGCGGGGAGAATGTTGCCATAAGCAGCTTTGGGCCTCCATGGGGGAGAAAAGCAGGGTATAAATATATAAATAGGGAGTTTTCAGTGTTCGCGCGCCATGATGTGGGGCATGGTGTGGGGACACTCTACATTTTAGAAAAAAACTCTATGATTGTCATAGAGCTTCCCCCCCTCAAATGCTAGAGTGTCCCCCCATGCAATGTGCCCTCCGCAATAATGCCACCTCTGGGTGATGTCATTGTGCTGGGCACATTGCTGCAGACAGGGCTCTTTGGGGATGGGGCTCCCCCCACCGGCCAGCTGGGTGGTGGCAGATTGGGGGTCCTAGAAGTGGGTAAACCCCTGCCCCTATTTGATATATAAATCAAATCAATCCAGATCTTTGGACAGCCTTTGATGGTGCAACAACATGCATCATATTACATTGTAGCAACAATCCTTTCATATAATCTGAACATGTGAGTCTTTTAATGTTCTAAACCTGTCAGTGATAATGGGAGTAATCCACTGAGTGATGTTTATCATTAGCAAGTAGTTTGGATAAATCAGTAGTGGAGAATTCCAACCAGTGTTCCCTCGAAGCTTAGTGAGTGTGGGCTAGCTCACAGTTTTTTAGCCTCCGGCTCACACATTTTTGTCTTAGCTCAGGAAGGGATGGCTCCAGAGCAAACTAATTTATGCGGTAGCAAAATTGTGTGCTCACCACTTTAATGCCAGTAGATCACAAAGTAGAATTTTTGCTCACAAGACACCACAGCTTAGAGGGAGCATTGATTCCAATCTCCCTGGGCAATCAAGAATAAACGTTTCAAGTGGGTAGCCATGTTGGTCTGAAGCAAAATAATAAAGTTTGAGTCTAGTAGAACTTTCAAGGCCAACAAAGTTTAATGTACACAAAAGCTTATACCCAGATTTAAACTTTGTTGGCCTTGAAGGTGCCACCGTGCCACTGGACTCAAACTTTGTTCAAAAGTTTCAAAGCGAGACTCCATAGAAAAACTGCTGAGTTTATGTATATATCGGATACTATCAGATGAGAACTCAACAGGAACTTCAAATGGTTAACTCATTACGAAGAACAACGAGACCAAAATTCTCTATCACGGTAAAATCCCGAGAGGGTTAGTTCCCTTGGAAGCTATATCCCTACCAGGGGTCACTCCGTAGAAAAAGAGGTGCAGGAGCTCATTAGTAGACAATCAAGAATAAACGTTTCAAGTGGGTAGCCATGTTGGTTTGAAGCAAAAAAATAAAGTTTGAGTCCAGTGGCACGGTGGCACCTTTAAGGCCAACATTCTAGGTATAAGCTTTTGTGAACATGCACACTTCAAGAATGCATGTACACAAAAGCTTATACCTAGAATGTTGGCCTTAAAGGTGCCACCGTGCCACTGGACTCAAACTTTGTTCAAAAGTTTCAAAGCGAGACTCCATAGAAAAACTGCTGAGTTAATGTACAGATTGGATACTATCAGATGAGAACTCAACAGGAACTTCAGATGGTTAACTCATTACGAAGAACAATTGTTGCTGCTTGCAGATTTATGTAAATGATGCAAATTCATTCTCTTCTAATTCAGCAAAATTGGGAATTAAACTTTGTTGGCCTTAAAGGTGCCACCGTGCCACTGGACTCAAACTTTGTTCAAAAGTTTCAAAGCGAGACTCCATAGAAAAACTGCTGAGTTCATGTACAGATCGGATACTATCAGATGAGAACTCAACAGGAACTTATGGTTAACTCATTACGAAGAACAATTGTTGCTGCTTGCATATTTATGTAAACGATGCAAATTCATTCTCCTCTAATTCAGCAAAATTGGGAGTAGTCCACAGCTACTCTGTTGGGATCATTCAATCTTCTTTTAATCTCTGCTCCGCAGTGCAATGTCACAGCCATATCTTGGGGAAATGAGCCTTCTAGCTACTCTTTGTAATCATTCCTACTACCACCACCCATTCTGTACACTGTTTGTAGCTTGTTGTCCAACTAATTTACAAGAACTTCTGCCACAAGAAATTCAATTATTCCAGAAGAAACTTTGTTATATGTGCTCTATGTACACAGAGCACACATACTTGTGCTACATCCATAGTTTCTTCACTATCTAAACTCATGCCTTGTCATCAGCGGTGCTGTTAGGAAGATTTAATGGTGTACCATACTCTAATAGACTCTGTGGGTGTGGTACTAACTGAATTGACTCTATAGATCATATTCTTTTGAATTGCCTTGAATTTTCAGATTTGAAAACTGAATTGATTTTCCTTTTGCATAAGCTGGACTCTGTTTAGAAGCTAAGTCTTCTTTTTTACTAAGAGATGAAGATAGACAAGTAACTTTGTGTCTGGCTAAATTTTTGACAGAGCTGCAGTGGCTCAAGTGGTTAAGATGCTGAACTGCAGGTTGGAAGGTCGGTAGTTCAGCAGTCCGAGACCCGAGTGCCACATGACAGAGTGAGCTCCCGTTTCTGGTTCCAGCTCCTGCCAACCTAGCAGTTCAAAAGCAAGAAATTTCAAGTAGATAAATAGGTACTGCTTTGGTGGGAAGGTAACAGCATTCCATGTACCTTGGCGTTTAGTCATGCCGGCCACATGACCATGGAAATGTCTTCGGGCAGCGTTGGCTCTTCGGCTTGGAAATGGAGATGAGCACCGCAACCCTAGAGTCGGATTCGACTGGCTTTGGTATTTAACACTTGATAAATTGGCCCGCTTTTACTCTAGTTCAAGTGAAAAGTGTTGGAAATGTAAATCTCACATGGGTTCTTTTTATCATGTATGGTGGTCCTGCAGGCAGCTGTAGTAAAATCATGTTGTAATACTGGTTGCAAACCTTAGGCCTCGCTTTTAGTGTGTGATGGCTCACTGTTTATGACTTTTGTTGCGGAAACAGTCATTAAGAAGAAGCTTATCTAAACTCTCCCCTCGATACACATCACAGCCACCATAGAGATGGACAGCTTGTTAATTGTTAGAGAGCCTAAAATCTCTTCTCTATTGAACAATTTGTACATCAGCATCATCAGCAACGTTTATCATGATCAACAGATCAGTCAACAACAAAGCACAGTTTATTTATGAATGTAAAATTAATATACAGAGATTAAAATTAAGAAACTTATTGTGCTGTAATTAATTATACATAAAAGTTATTTAGAAGTTTGGAATATCTGCTTTCTTATTTATTTTTATTTATTTTATTTTATACTTTCAATTTGTAGCCCGCTCACCCCCGCAGGGCTCTTAGCGGCTTACACGGTGCATGGTGCAGAGACCTATGCAGAAACCCTATGGCCACAGTACGTCTGGGGTGGGGGGAGCCCTACCAGGTACCCTCCCGGCTCCTATCGTTCGTTTATCCGGGGAGTGGGCCACTTCTTCCAGTTTTCTCCAGTGCGTCTTCTGTGGCCTCCACTGTTCTTTCGGCTCTCTGGCGACTCCTCTCGGGGGCTGTTGGTTATGGGCCCTGGTGTGCAGCCACGGTGGGCGTCAACACGTCCTTGTGGCTCCGGACGTCCTCCTGCTGGCCACGTCATTAGCTGCCAAGCCAACCGCCTCCTTGGGGTGTCGCTGCCTCTCTTCATCTCCTCCGTGCTGACCGCCACCATGTCGCCGCCGCTTCTCAATTCCTCACTCGGCTGGAGCCCGATTTCTAGGGAGGGGTACCCCCTGTCCTCCTACTAACAGGTACCCATTTACCTAATGGCCCCTAGGGGCTTTCGGACTGCTGGGTTGGCAGGAGCTGGGGCAAGGGTTGGTAGCTCACCCCAACCATGGTGGTATTCGAACCGCTGTTACAGCTGTCTGAGATGACTATTTCTACAGGCATTTAACTGCCTGTGCCACCGCCCCTCTTACAGATACATTGGTCCAGGCCTATCAAACATAAGGCCCGGGGGCACGCCCATCTAGGGCTCTTATCTGGCCCACAAGGAACTGGTATGAGGGAAGGAAGGAAGGAGGCTGCTGAGGGGGGGGGCAGCAGGCTCACATTATGAAGTGTGTGTGCAGTTGAAGTTGTCAAGAAACAGAAAGGAGGAGGAGCAGATTGGATTTATACCCCACCCTTCACTACCCAAAGGAGTCTCAGGGCAGCTTACAAGCTCTTTTCCTCACAGCAGACACCCTGTGAGGTAGGTGGGGCCGAGAGAGCTCTGACAGAAACTGCTCTTTTTCAAGAACAGCTCTTATCAGAACTATGGCTTGCCCAAGGTCATCTAGCCAGGTGCAAGTGGAGGCATGGGGAATCAAACTCGGTTCTCCCAGATTAGTGTCGGCGCACTTAACCACTACACCAAAAGGAAATAGGGGTGGGGCTAAGAAGCTAAGTTAAAATAGCATGGGGGGGGGATGGAAGCGAAGACAGAGAAAGATAAGATGTGGTGTTTTTTCCCCTCCCACCTTCTCTGCCCGCAGCTCAGTGACGATTGGAGAAGCCACTACAATGCTGACACCTGCGGCACCAACTGGCTTTTTCAAATGGCGACCATGAGGGGGGGGTTGGTGAGAGCAGGTGCGCGGAGTGGCAGTTAGCGGACTGAGGAACAGGGAGAGTGGGGAAGAGAGGAGAAGGAGGAAGAAGGCTGGCACGTGGACTGGGAGGCAAGAGTGTTGTGCATGCCACTCTGAGGGGAAAGACCTCCCAGCCTCAGACGCAAGTGGAGGAGCAAAGGGGGAAATGGGTGCTGAATGCTGATGTCACTACCACACCTCTAAACAGTCGCAAAGCCAGGAGGCAGAGTGGGGTGGGAGGGGGACAGCAAACTCACTTCTCTCCCCCCCCACCTGTTCTCAACCTTTGAGGGCAAAGGGGTCTTGAGAGGACAAAAACCCCACTGGAGGTTTCGGGAACAGCTTGTACTTCAGGCCTTCCCCTCAGCCCCACTGCTTCTGGAGAGCCAGTTTGGTGTCGTGGTTAAGTGCATGGACTCTAATCTGGGAGAACCCCACTCCTCCACTTGCACCTGGCTGGATGACCTTGGGCAAGCCATAACTCTGGCACAGTTGTTCTTGAAAAAGAGCAGTTTCTGTCAGAGCTCTCTCAGCCCCACCTACCTCACAGGGTGTCTGTTGTGGGGAGGGGAAGGGAAAGGAGTTTGTAAGCTGCTCTGAGACACCTTTGGGTAGGGAAGGGCGGGGTATAAATCCAATCTTTTATCTTCTCTTCTGTGGGAGAGGCGGGAGGGATGAGAACTGGTGTTGGGAGGATGTAGAAGAACTTGGTTCTGACCCCCCACCCCCTTCCCCCTGAGCCAGGACCCTGTCATCTGGGTCACTCAGGGCTGGTTACTCAGCAGGGCCCATCTCTCGGGGTTGTTGTTGCTGGTGGTGGGGATGGGGTGGTGGAGGGGGAGTCCAATGTATCTTCTCAAGATCCTCAGGAGTAGGATGGGGGAAGAGAGGAAATGAAAAGTGAGATACACATTGTAGTTGTCCTTGGCTGTTGAGGCTGGTTAGATGTGGGGTGCACTGAAAAATGACCTTATTTACCAGCAAGGATGACTCATCTCCTAAAAGTGCTATATACACAAAGAGGACGGCGGAAGACAGGAAGGCTTGACGTGAACTGGTCCATGGGGTCGCGAAGAGTCGGACTCAACTGTGCGACTGAACAACAACAAAACAACATACAAAGGTTGTGATCACGCACACTAAAGAATTCACTTTCAATCCACTTCCCATGCACTTTCCAACTGGATTTTTACTGTGTGAACTGGCAAAATCCAATTCAAAAGTGCATTGAAAGTGGATTATTTAGTGTGTGTGATCACAGCCAAAAAGTAGCTAATTTGTGTGGAAGATATCCCCCCTTTCATGGTATCCTTTGGGGGGGGGGAACTCATTTTGCATATGATTAAATACATTTATTGCAGCTTTTGTGGGTTCCACAGTAAATAAATTGCTTTCTCTGCTAGGAATCAATTCATTTTGGTTGTATTTTGAGTAAAAATTAATAATATTGTTAATTGGGTTTGCTATTGTTAATAGTACTTTATAAAATTTATATCTTTGGTACCTGGCATTACATTTTATGGTGCACATGGCCCAGCCCAACAGAGTAACATTTATGTCACATCCGAACCTCATAACAAATGAGTTTGAAATCCCTGAATTATCTCAGCACAGAAGTTGGCCACTTTAGAGGTGGTCTTAGCAGAGCAGTTCTGTATAGAATTCTTCAGATCTTCCTTGGCACTTGGATAGAGTAAAGGTGAGATAAAGCACCAACTGATGCCCTTATAAAATGGACAATATAATAATACACGTTCCGCTGTTTTGACTGCGTTCAGTTGGCAGGAACCCAGACATCAAGGGTAGCAAATATGTAAATATCTCCCTTCCAGTAGAGCTGAGGGCAGGCCATTAAAACAGGCTAGGCTGCAAGTTCTGCAGTGTTTGGAGAATTCTACAGTGTAAAAATAGTTCACCAGGATAAAGTTTGGGCCAATTTGTTCATTTATGAACAATTTTATACCACACGATCGCAGTAGGGGTAGATTATGAAACTTTTTAAGCATCCTTTTAAAAAGTGAGATTTAATATGACAAATACACACTGCTCATGACCCAAGTGCCTAAGAACTGGAAGGAACATTATGGAGACTCCAGATAGTACTGATTTAAAAACAGGGAGAGATTATGAAAGCTTATTTTCAAGTCTTCTCATTTCTTGTAAACAGTATGCTACCGCTCCTCGCTTAGTATGTCAAAGCTGTCAGAGAATATAGGCTCCCAAATTAAAAAAAAGTCTAAATACAAACATACATTGGTTGCATTTACTGCAATTTCTTACCCCTTTATTAATTCCCTTCCTATTTTCCACAGGAATACAGCAAGTTTGAGTTCTATCACAATTCTCTTATAAGTCATAAACTCGGTCTGTCAGAACCACGGTTTCTATGAAATAACATGTAAGTCTCAGTTTTTAAACATAAAATGAATGTTTTTTAAAAAAAAAATCCTGAATGTATTTTTATCTGTCACAGCAAAATGAAGGGAGCTGTTCCATATTCAGAGACTAGGATGGCAGGAATAACCAATCAGATCTATACTGTACTTCTCCAGTTCCCAACAATGGACACAATGAAAGCCTTGGTGAATAGCTTTGATTAATAACATTTTCTTTATTGTGTCATTTCATACACTGTTACCTCATCAAAATGAATAACTTAAGAGGGCAGTCTGGAATGGATTTCAGTTTTCCCAATATAAGAAAAGTTGGGAAGTATATTCTTAAAAAGAAAAAAGAACATGCACACCCCTTAAAATCTTACCAAGTTTTTTTTCAAGAGACAGGAATCCATTCCATCATGAAATCATCTGAGCTGCCAGCCCCCAAATAGTGAGTTATTCAACAGCCCTGGTTCTTACTGTAGTAGCACAAAATTATCTGGAATAGATCTTTTTCAGGCTGCAGGTGGGGACTTGGGAGAGTAATCACTCCTACATATCAAAAACGTTATCAGCGCAGACAGGGGTCATTTCATAGGAAAAGAGGTGTAAGAGCTCATTAGCATAACTCATTAGCATAATTTATTTGCATATGTCACACACCCTGACATCACCGGAAGTGTGTCAGGAAGCAACGCCCACCGCTCAGGCTCCACTGGGCTGTTTTGGATTGCTAGCTATTGGGGGGGGGGGAACGTGCAGATCTGTCTTCGTAGAGGAGGGAGA
>NW_015161537.1:74502-104709 GCF_001447785.1 Gekko japonicus
TTTCTTGCTTTTGAACTGCTAGGTTGGCAGGAACTGGAACTAGAGATGGGAGCTCACTCCATCATGCGGCACCCGGGTCTCGAACTACTGAACTACTGACCTTCCACAGCCTGCAGTTCAGCGTCTTAACCACTTGAGCCACCACAATATTGTACCTTCCATTTACGGGCAGGATGCACACTACACGCAGCTGCTATCTTCAGACGTCTTTGCCTCCCGCTAACGCCTAAATTTTTTTTAAAAAATCAAACTTTTGTTTTTATCCTTTCCAGTCCCCCAAACAAGTGCTGCCTTCATCGTTTAAAATCATCTTTGGAATCATGTTTGCGTACCCTGGGCCTTCTCTCTTGTCAGTTCCCCTCTTATTGCCTGGATCTTCAGTTCTCAAACAGCTATAAACCACCACGGGAGACATCCCAACCAGGGCGGGGGGGGGGGGGGAAGACACACCATCCAATTTTTCAGCAGTTACAGTTTTGTTTCTTTTAAAGCCAAGTTGCTTTCTTGTGTGTGTGAGAGAGAGAGAAGTGCCATCAAGTGGCAAATGAAGTTCATTGTTCATAAGTGTAAGGTGATGTATAGGGTATGAAAGAGACCCAGTGGGAGGCATGATAGAGGTTAATAAAAAATCATGCATGGTGTGGAGAGAGTTGACAGAGAGAATTTTTTCTCCCTCGCCCAAAATACTAGAGGGCATCCAATGAAGCTGATGGGCAGTAGGTTCAGGGTGGACATAAAGAAAGACTACTTTACACTGAGAGTGATTAAAATGTGAAATTCACTGCCAGAAGATTTAGCGATGGCCACAGGAGTAAACAGTTTTAAAGGGGGATTACATAGATACATGGAGGATCAGTCTATCGATGGCTGCCAGCCATGATGACTGAGGAGAACCTCCACATTCAGAGGCACTAAACCTCTGAATCCCTGAGTCAGGAGGCAACATCAGGGGAAGTCCTTGGCCTCTATGCCACATTGTTGGCCATCCAGAGGAACTGGTTGGCCACTGTGTGAGACAGGATGCTGGATGAGATGAACTATTGGTCTGATCCAGCACGGCTCTTGTGTTGTTCTTACGTTCTCATGACAGCCCAAGCCCCAGACAGGGTAAGCGTGAGCAGGATAACCTACCACAAACCAGTTGTCTGAGGTCTGAGTGGGGCAGGAGTAAGTTTCTGTCATACAAGCTGCCAAAGCGATGGATGGGGCAGGTGCACACGGTCGTTGCAGTGAGCGAGTGCCTGACGTTCTGATTGGAGAGTGCAAGTAAGGTTCCTGACCCCGCTGAGGGTGAAGGTTTGCCCACTTTGGGGGCGCTCTCCTGTTGCCATTCAGCTTGCTGGCAGGGAGACTTAACAGCATCATACTGAGGCCTCGGCCCCTGTCGCCAGTGATGCATCAACATCACTTCTGGCGCACATTGGAAGTGACATAATCATATCACCGGCAAAGCTTTAAATACTTTCCCTTCCCTCTGGGGCTCGCGCCACCTCCGCGGCATGATTCCTCAGCGAAGGCTTTTATATTGGCTTTTATTCAGGGGCAGCTACTTCCGTAGCCAAATACAGATCTCTGCTCTGTATTCGGCTGAATAATTCGGCTGAATAAATTTATTCGGCTCGGTATGTACTGAGCGAGCAGCCTTATAAAAGATCAGCTCAGAGAATCAGCAAATAATAAAAGGGGGGAAAAAACACATGCAGTGCCACAAGCACCAAAAAGTATATGCAAATCAAGAGGGGGGACAGAGAGAGCAATACTGTCCTTGAACAGATAAGCAGAATTACTGGGATTCAATCAGCCGCTTGCATATTCTAAAATCTGACAACTTTGTAAGTCATCTCTTGGGAGGAATCAGCAAGGAGGGGAGAGACATAAAGGCCCAACTGCATCTAGCATTTATTCTGCTGTTTTACCAAACCCACACTGGAATAGAAAAAGATGGGGCTCAAAACCACATTCAAATACCCCAGGCCAATGCTGCACTGAGTACAGAGTCACCCCTGAATGGCCATAAAACAACCATAAATCTATGCAGACAGCTACCATAAAACCGAGAGATCAAAGGAAGTGAAAGCGGCATGCAGTCTGGACACTGCCATAAACTGACAATCAAAGAAAGTGAAAGTGGCATGCAATGCAGAGGGGGATTTCTGTTCCAGCGTGGGTTTGGTGAACCAGCGGAGCAAATGCTGGATGCAGATTGGGCCAGAGTTGTCCAGATTTTCCCAGTATAGTTGAGAGAGTTGGAACAATATACTAATGTCTGATGTCATTACAGAATGGGCAATTCATGACACATCAAGTGATACAGCAATTACATAAATAGGATCTTACTTAGAAGCTATACACGGCAGACTAGACCCGAACCCTTAATCATTTATCCAAGCAAGTTTGGAAAATCATTTTGTGTTACCTGTGCAGAAAAGCCCTCTTGGCTAATGCAGTAATTGGCAGTAAGCCACCAGAATGCTTTTCTGCATCCTTAGGATCCCCCCCTCCCCATTTTGCACATGGCTGTCATAATCTAAAGAATGTTCTTAGGAGCACTACAGCTAATGCATATTGTTACAAGCAGACTTGTTGATGATCCTAATTCCACTCCAAGTAAGGATTGATGGAAATGAATCACAGAGCGGAATCAAATGGCAGTACTGCCAACTCCCAGGGAGGGGACTTTAGCATAAAAAGTAGTATTTAGATGTAACCAGGAGCATATTGAAAACAGCCAGGCCTCTACTTGCCCAATGGAAACCAGTCCTCTATCCATCAACAGTGCTAGGACACTCTGTCTTTCAGAGCCCTGTCCTGGGAAAAACTCTGTTGTCCAGACTCACTAATTTTAAAGCAACAGTTGCCTTCATTTTATTTGCACTGTTTAAATGCCTGTGATAGCTAAGAACAAACCACTCAACAGACACCACATCAGAAGAGCCCTGCTGGATCAGACGAAACCACTTAACAGACACCACAAGAACATCAGAAGAGCCCTGCTGGATCAGACCAGTGGTCCATCTAGTCCAGCATCTTGTCTCACACAGTAACCAACCAGTTAAGAACATAAGAACATAAGAGATGCCAATGCTGGATCAGGCCAAAGGCCCATCCAGTCCAACACTCTGTGTCACACAGTGGCCAGAAATACCAGGTGCCACCAGTGGGGCCAGGACATTAGAAGCCCTCCCACTGTTGCCCCCCCCCCCCAAGCACCAAGAAGACAGAGCATCACTTGCCCCAGAGTCCCTATCTATACCTTGTGGCTAATAGCCACTGATGGACCTCTGCTCCATATGCTTATCTAATTCCCTTTTGAAGCCATCCATGCTTGTAGCCGTCACCACTTCCTGTGGCAGTGAATTCCATGTGTTAATCACTCTTTGGGTGAAGAAGGACTTCCTTTTATCCGTTCTAACCCGACCGCTCAGTTCCTACGGAGGACCAACAAAAGGGCACCAAGGTCAAAAGGAACCTTTTTCTCTTCAGTAGTATATCATACTCTATGATTTGATGCCAATATGCATATGGCAGTTTTTGGGTCCAAGCTACACAAAACACATGACATGAGTCAGGTCAGAGTTCCCCAACCCGATTTGCAGTCACATGTTTGATCCAGGAACTCTCCACTCAAAGCTCATAATAGCTCAAGGCAGATTGGGGGTGGGGGAGACTTTAGCCTTCCCTCCCATGCCATTTTCTTGCGGGGGCCCCATTGGCTCCATTGGTAGGCTTTGTATCTACTCAGTCACAAGATCCCAGTACATGTGGAGCCCCACACCATCACACTGTCAGGTAGCCTGGCTCTCAGAAATAGGGCTGCCAGCTTCAGGTTGAGGAATAATTGGAGATTTTGGGGGTGGAGCCTAGAGAGGGGCTTCATCAGGGTGTCATAGAATCCACTCTCCAAAGCAGCCATTTTCTCCAGGGAAATGACCTCTTCTGTCTGGAGACCAGTTGCAATTCTGGGAGATCTCCAGGTCCCACCTGGATACCGACAACCCTATTCAGTGACCTGAAACTGAGGACCACATGACCATGTTTGGTGGCTGAGAACTACAAAGAAACAGACACAACATATAATTGTATATCAATATGCCGATTCCCCCCTGTGACGGACTCCAGGCTTGGGATCAGCCTGCAAGAAAAGACACCTGCAGTCACATGACTAACAGTGGTGATGTAATTTGGATGCAGAACTCAGGGGAAGTTCTAATGAAAAAAAAAAGAAAGAAAAAAGTATTGACAGTTGGAGTTTGGCAGTTGAGACGTTCAGTTGGTGTGTGGCCAGTGGCTACTGCGCCAGGGGACTGAGGAGTCTGGTTGAACGTCTCTGAGTCCGAGGAGCAAAGGAGCCTTCTCTACAGATTCCAATATTAAGGGAACCTGAGAAGAGCCAAACGTAGTTCTATACTACAGTGAAAACTAAAGAGTCTAAAAAGAAAAAAAGCTCCTTAGGGTTAAACAAGAGATTCATGTACCTCTCGCAGGAGATCTATACCCTGCTGGAGAGAGGGTCAGGTTTAGCGGATGTAGTGTGTCCCAGGAGGGTTTAGTGGACTAGTGGGGGTCCAGAAACCAAGGCACAGCAAAGGTATTTCTCTGTGGAAGTGGAGAGTACCTGAGTGTTAAGTCGCTCGCTTAACAAAGCAGTCGGAGAGTGATTCAGCAAGAACAAAACTTTATTCTTCAACTCGAACACAACTCCAACACGGATCAACATCTGATAGCCAGAACAGCCTTTACATTGCAGCTGTCCTGCTTTTAAACATTCCCGGCTAATGTAGCCACACCCACTGTACAAATATCAACCTCTGAGTTTACAGAGATAAGGCCCAATCACATTAGTTCCCGCTCAGGGAGCTTGCTTGAAGCAATTGGCTTGCTACTTCCTGGGCTAGCAATACTATTGGATGACTTTGGATCCTAGCCCAGGACGAAGCTTTACATCACATTCCAATTATGTGTTTTACACATGTTAGGCATTCAAGACAGCTTTGAATACACTACACTGAGAAATCCACACAGAAACTGACAATCTAGAACAGCACTGGGGTTGAGACTGGAGAGAGCATGTTTCGTACTGTAGCATCTGAAGTGAGTGATTTTAAGTGAACTGACCTAAGGCTGAACTATACCATTTGAACCAACGTATACACAAACATCAGCTTTCTCCTTGTATATATATTCCTTGCCTGACTGCCCTTGTAAATAAAATCTTCAGTTTGTTTTATTGTTCCCAGTCCTGTGTGCCTCAGTGTCTGACAAAGTGAAGCACCTGACAAGGTTAAACCACAAGATTCATCTCAGAAAAAGGGCGGTGCTCATGAAAAGCCACAGAGATTAATATCTATGAAAAGGTCTCAAGAAGTGTCTGGCCGTGTGACATAAGGACGAACTGGGTGGGTCCCAGGTCAAACAGTGACAGTGTCAGTGAAAAAGAAGACTGCTCCAACTTGTAAAAGAGTGAAGGAACAAATCACCACATACCCAGAAATAAGGGGGTTCGTCACACACACCCTCTGAATTTTCCTCCCCCAAAGCTTCTGTGTGAAATTCAATACACCTGCAGTCACGTGACTAGCAGTGGTGATGTAATTCTGATGCAGAACTCAGGGAAATTTCTAATGGAAAAAAACCCCACTTGACAGTTGGAATTTGGCAGTTGAGACTGTCAGTTGGTTTTAGTCAGTTGGTACTGTGCCAGGGGACTGAGAAGTCTTGTTGAACATCACTGAGTCAGAGGAGCAAAGGAGCCTTCACTACAGATTCCAATATTAAGGGAACCTGAGAAGAGCCAAGTGTAGTTCTATACTACAGTGAAAACTAAGGAGTCTTCAAAGGAAAATAAGCTCCTTGGGGTTAAACAAGATCTTATGTACCTCTCACATAAGATCTATACCCTGCTGGAGAGAGTCAGGTTCAGTGGATATAGTGTGCACCAAAAGGGTTTAATGGACACTAGTGTCCAGAAACCAAGGCACAACCAGGACCGGCCCCAGGTTTTTTTGCAGACTTGGAGGCCTGCCCTAGGCACAGCAAAGGTATTTCTCTATGAAAGTGGAGAGTACCTGAGAAATCAACACAGAAACTGACAGTCTAGAACAGCACAAGGGTTGAGATTGGAGAGAGCGTACTGTAGCATCTGAAGTGAGTGATTTTAAGTGAACTGACCTAAGGCTGAACTATACCATTTGAACCAACGTATACACAAACATCAGCTTTCTCCTTGTATATATATCCCTTGCCTGACTGCCCTTGTAAATAAAATCTTCAGTTTGTTTTATTGTTCCCAGTCCTGTGTGCCTCAGTGTCTGACAAAGTGAAGCACCTGACAAGGTTAAACCACAAGATTCATCTCAGAAAAAGGGCGGTGCTCATGAAAAGCCACAGAGATTAATATCTATGAAAAGGTCTCAAGAAGTGTCTGGCCGTGTGACATAAGGACGAACTGGGTGGGTCCCAGGTCAAACAGTGACAGTGTCAGTGAAAAAGAAGACTGCTCCAACTTGTAAAAGAGTGAAGGAACAAATCACCACATACCCAGAAATAAGGGGGTTCGTCACACACACCCTCTGAATTTTCCTCCCCCAAAGCTTCTGTGTGAAATTCAATAAAGGTCCCGGTCACACGGGCAGGAAACTGCAGAGGAGAAGTGTGGCTGTTTGCCCTGGGGCAAACTACTGCGCAGTTACGCGATCAGACCTCCTGTGGAGGTTCTGTGGAGGTACCGTGGAGGTTCCATGGCAAGGGAGAGGTGCCGATCACAGGACAAGCCGGCGCGCAACGAAGAAGCGCGTGCCGCGGCAAACTGTTTATTATTTTTGTGTACATGACAAATGTGCATGCTCCGTTGGGTGCGCATGCGCATCCACAGAGACTTGGACAAAAAAAAACCACCTTATTTGCAAGGGGACATGGGCGGGCGCCGGATGCCACCGGAAACGCGATCAGACGCCCGCCCTTGCCCCGCAGTTTCCGGAAACTGTACCTCTAAGGTACTAGTTTTTTGCCATGCAGTTTCGGCTGGAAGCCTCGGTTGAGCCACGGGAGTGCTACGCTTCCCAGATGTGCTGGTGAGATCGCGCCTGGAAACTCCGGCTGTTTTCCGTCTCACTTGTGTGGCTTCTGTTACGTGTGACCGCAGCCTTAGATATGCTGAACATTAGCTACTTTCTTCTCCAACCTATTTAAAGTGGGGAAGGCAGCCGGAGGCTAAAATGGAGGAAGAGGAGATCATAGAATCATAGAATGTTAGAGTTGGAAGGGACCTTGCAGGTCATCTAGTCCAACCCCCTGCCCTCTGCAGGAGAATGGCCGAAAGATATCCCTACAACATACCCGAAAGATGGTCGTCCAGCCTCCCCTTGAAAATGTCCAGTGAAGGAGCATCCACCACCTCCCGAGGCAGTCTGTTCCACTGCTCAACCACTCTTACAGTTAGGAAGTTTCTCCTGATATTTAGCCGGTAACGACTCCCTTGTGATTTCCACCCATTAGATCTAGTCTTGCAATCTGGAACAAGAGAGAATCAGGGTTGCAGACCGTGGGGGGGGGGGTCCACTGGGGAGAAAAGTTGGCTATAAATAAATTAAAAATAAAACAAAAAAGCATGTCAGAAGACAGTGAGGTGGCAAGATCTAAAGTATATATTGCCTAAGCAAGAGAAGCTTTTAGAGATAATTTTATTTAGACTATACGGCAGTATAATCTGGTCCGAAATGCTTGTTTTAAAAAGATTGCAAAGAGCTTTTTTTAAAAAAAAAAAAATACAATCCCTGCACTTACCAAGTACCTTTGCTTCACAAAATAAAGTAAGGTTTTCAATTCTTTTAAAATTGTTATCTTACTCAGAATATTATTACTTCTGTAAGCTTTCATGTTTTTCAAGAGGCCAGCGCACAATATTTATTCCTTAACAGATGCATTTCTTTTCCCTGCAGGACCAGCACAACTGAATAATAAGAAGAAAAATCATTATCCGATTGATAAATTGCTTAGTTGCGTGTGCAAAATGACTTGATGATCCAAATGTATTCCGGGAGGGCAAGTGAACTGATAGGAATGTTTAAAAGAAAAAAGAAAAAAGCTTCTGCCGGCAGAAAAAAGTCCTATATGCATGGTGGGATGTATGGGAACACACACAAACGAAGTACATGCTTCTTGTATGCTCTTCCTGGCATTTAAACTCCATATATTCCTTTGGGAACAGAACAGTCATCAATCTATCGAATTCTCAATGAGATCCCATCTGTGGATACTAAAATCCAGAGACTGGAGTTATGAACAGACAAGACAGCACTTTCTGCAAGCCTGAGAAAAGCCCCATATTTGCACAAAACCCTAAATTCTGACTAAATAAATAATGGGGAGGTAACCCCTCCTAAAATAAGAGCATCTGTGCCTGTACCTTTAAGAAACAAATGCCTGCTCAGTGGCTATTGTGGGGGTTGCTAGGGAACTGTGCCAATATTGGCAGCCTCCAAACCTTGATTTCTGTCAGTAAAAGGCAGGGGGAAGGCCCTTTCCAGGGCTCTTTTAGCTTCCTAGGCCACCCCCTGCTTCCCCTCTCTAATGCCCTGGACTTGTTGGGGTCAGGCCCAGCAGCAAATATCAGACAACCTGCTACGATGCAATTTGTGCAATTTACCCAAGTGTGGCGGTGGCTACTAGATTACTTTATGCCCAGCCCACCATGCAACACACCTGAGTGACTTGCTACTGCATGACTTTATTTTATTTATTTATTTATTTATATTTGAATTTATATCCCGCCCTACCCCGAAGGCTCAGGGCGGCTCACAAGGACACCATGTGCCCAGGTTAAAACAGTAATACATAATTAAAGACAATAAATTACAATAAAACACAATAAAAATTTACACACAAATTGGGCCAAGATGGATAGCTCTTAACTTCCACAACTGCTTTCTAAGGTCTTGTCATCTAAAACCGTGCCCAGGCGCCTCGCTCCCCCGATGGGGGCCAGGCAGTCATGACGTTCATACGCAGTACATAGGGGACGAAGATGGAATAATGGTGGCGGTGGCTCCTACTCAAAGGTCTGGCGGAAGAGCTCCGTCTTGCAGGCCCTGCGGAACTGACTTTTGCATCTTGGTCTGACATTTCTCAGGGAGAGACTGTCAGGAAGAGAGAATGAGGGAGAGCAGAGAGTCATTGTGGTGCAGTAGTTATAGTGTCAGATTAAGAACTGAACATTCAAAGTTCAAATCCCTAGTCTCCCGTGAGTACCCTTGGGGGGCCAACCTCTCCCTCTCTCAGCTGACTGTATCTCACAGAATTTTTGTGAGGATAAAACGGAGAAGAGAATTGTGTAGGCTGCTTTGTATCTCCACTGAAGAGAAAGGTGGGGTACAAATGAAATAAATAAAGCCAATAAAAGAAAGGTAGGGCGCAATCACACACAGAATTAGCTGTGCCAGAGGTGCGAATGCCAGGTGGATTTCAAGGGTGTGATCAGACGCCAACATCGGCCAACCGTCCCGCTCCCATCAGCAACCCGTTTTGCTCTGCTGCAGAAGCGGAGTAAATAGACACCAGGGAAAACACAGTATCAAACGGAATTGCTACGGGCCAGGAATGGACTTTCCCCAGTGTGATCATGCCAGCGTGCTTCCATGGCATTGGGATGGTCTGATCAGGCCATCCCAACTCCATGGCTTCCCCCCCTTTTCAGTATGCGCATCATCGCACACTACATAGGGAGCACTCGTGCGGAGATGCGAATTATTGATCCCTCGTTGAAGCGCACCGGAAATATGCAGCCAAAAAAACCAAACCCAATCACCCGTGGTTGCGTCTGATCACACACTGGTGGGCCACCCCCGCAGCTTCCAGGGACTGTGTGATCACGCAAATGCGGGTCAAATTCCTGCGAAGCAAATAGTCTCGCTCCCCCCCACAGATTATCTCACACGTGTGAACGCTGCCGTAGTTTGGTGAGTAGGAAGGACAGAAGGAAGCAGGGAAAGGGGAGAGGCTGTCAAGAGGAGAGAAAGAGGAAATAATATGAGGAAGGGGATACTGGGGGAAGTGAAGTGATGCCAGCAAGTCCTTGCAGGTTCCCCACGTCTTAACTATGCTCAGTGAAGCAGTGGTGGGACAATGAAGGGGAGGAGATGGAACTCAACAGGGCTGTACTTGATGAATTCTCGATCCTATGACATTACGGCTGCAATCATAGGCACAATTAGACCCAACGTAGGCGTGAATGCCGGACGGATTTAAAGGTAGTGATTAGACAGCAAAATCTGGGACGCATCCCGTAGCCCTTGGCAACCTGTTCTGCTCTTCTGCAGAAGCAGAGTTATAAGACACCGGAGGGGGGGATCCAGTCGTAAATGGGTCGCGATGGGCCACAGATGGACTTTACCCTGTCTGGACACTCCAGCACACTCTCATGCCATTGGGATGGTCTGAGCCGGCCATCCTGACTCTATGCCATTGTGTCCCCCACCCCCTTCTCAGTATGCACATCATCGCAAACTCCATAGGGAGACCTCAGTGCGGAGAAGCAATTCATAGATTCCTCATTTAAGCGCATGGGAAACAAATGGGGGGGGGACGACTCACCCAAAGATCCATTTGATCACACACTGACGGGCTGCGCCTGCAGCTTCAAAAGGAGGTGTGATCTTGCACTGTGGGTCAAATTCCTCCAGAGGAAATAGCCTCGGTCCTCCCCACACTTTATCTGGCACATGTGACCACAATCTATGACCCTTTTGTCGGTCTATTTGTGTAACTTTTGAAGAAGAAGAGGAGGAGGAGGAGGAGGAGATTGGATTTATACCCCACCCTTCACTACCCAAAGGAGTCTCAGAGGGGCTTACAAACTCCTTTCCCTTCCCCTCCCCACAACAGACACTCTGTGAGGTAAGTGGGGCTGAGAGAGCTCTGACAGAAACTGCTTTTTTTCAAGGACAGATCTTATCAGAACTATGGCTTGCCCAAGGTCATCCAGCTAGGTGCAAGTGGAGGAGTGCGGAATCAAACCCCGTTCTCCCAGATTAGAGTACGCGCACTTAACCACTACACCAAACTGGCTCTCCATCAATAGGAGTATAGGTCATGAATTGTTAAGTTTATATTCATAAGGTAACGTTAGTCATGCTTATGGTATTAGTTTTTGGATATATAATACTATAATATTTTGGATATGTAATAATACTATAATATAGTGTACTATAATATAGTCTTCCTGTTTAATGATAGGATATCCATGGTACAGTATTCATAGAAAATTTTGAATCATTTAAACATACTATGTAGTGATGTATTTAATGATATGTTTATCTCTCAGTGCATGATTATGATAGTACCTTGTTCATTGCTGTTATATTTCAATACATTTTAATTATCATTTTTTTAAAAAAAAAAAACCAGGGCTGTGTGAGAACAAGTATGTGTGAAAAGCCATCTGCACTGTACTGCACTGTTAGGAAGGAATGTGGTGAAGCAATCTGCCAAACAGCCACCAACGGGCTGATTACCAGTCCATTGAAAAACTGGTCCCCTGCTCACAACTGGCAAACAGGATGTCACCTAAACTGGTGGAAGTCCAAGCATCCCTAGTCATAACATTAAAACTTCTCACTTTCACAATAAGGAAGTAGAAGAAGAGTTGGTTTTTATATCATGCTTTTCTCTACCCCAAAGAGTCCCAAAGCAGTTTACAATTGCCTTTCCCTTCCTCTCCGCACAACAGACACCTTGTGAGGTAGGCAGGGCTGAGGGAGTTCTGAGAGAACTGGGACTAGCCAGAGGTCACCCAGCAGGCTTCAAGGGGAGGAGGAGTGGGGAATCAAACGCGGTTCTCCAGATTAGAATCTGCTAATCTGACCACTGGCTCTCCACACACACACAAAGCTCGCACACAAGTTGAGATAAACTTTTAACATTGTCACGAGAACATCAGAGTATATTTGGATGATGGGAGTTGGAAAATTCTTTACTAAATATATAAGAAATTACTGTAAGTACTCTAACGTGCTTTGCACAGGAAATGTTTGTTCATCAAAAGAGTAATTTTAAAACCTGGGAGTGTCAGACTGGATTTCAGCCTCATCTCCGTTTCTATTTGTAGCTTCGTCATGAGAGCAATTATCACAAGAAAGAAAAAAGGCGCTATGCAGCCATCAAGCTGTTTCTCACAAATGTTTCCATTCCTCAGGATAACAGTCCCTTTCTGAATGGGAGTCTTCAGTGATTCTTCAATTAAGTTGAATGCGGCAACTAACAAAAGTTTCATTTTCATACAAGAAGGCTGGATTGCAATCTAGGCTTCTTCGTTATTGATTATGATGTGTTATCAAGGCAGTTGTTTTGGAAGAACAGCCCAGTATTAAATTTTGCCTGCTTTTTTTCAATCGCCGACACTTACAGTATTGCACTTTAAATAACCGTGCTCTTTATTCTTGGACAGATTTTTTTATTTTTCCCCCTCCACTGGGAATCCAGGGTTTGATTCAGCATAATATTGAAATATAGAATAGTGGGGTTTAAAAAAAAAAGAAAAAAGCATTGTTTTATGATTGGTATAATGCAAATGTAATAGAAGATTAGGCAATTATAGTGCAATGGACTTGAGAACACAGAAGATAGAAGAATAGAAAGTGTTTGATATAGTGTTTTTATTAATTAAGCAGGGCTATTTTGGGGCAGGAACACACAGGAACGGAGTTCCGGCTGGCTCCCAAGTTGCCCACGCCCAGCAGGAACTCATTAGCACAATAGGCCATACCCAACAGCAGAAACTCATTAGGATTGGCTACATTAGGGGTGTGTGGCCTAACATGCAAAGGAGTTCCTGCTACAAAAAAAGGCCCTGGGTTTTGACAACAAACAAAGTAAACAGAATAACAAGCAAAAGGTGGGTGTGGCTGGATAACCACACTTCTGGTAACATGGGGGTGCGGCCTAATGTGCTAATGAGTTCCTGCTGGGCTAAGTAATTGCATATAAGCATATAATGTAACTGCACTCTTGGTATATATGTTATGTGTAGTTGAGTGTCTGTTTGTAGTGTGTAGATTTGTTTGTTGTAGATTATAAAAAATTAATAAAAGTGTACCTATGGGTACTTAAAAAAAGAAAAGAAATATAGAATAGTGGGTTTTTTTTTTTAAAAAAAAACCCCATTGTTACTTAAACATATGGACAAAAGTCTAATTTTGCTTTTTAAAAGGTGAGATGGCATTAGGGTTGCCAAACTCCAGCTGTGGGCTGGAGATCTCTCAGAATTCCACCTGATCTCCAGGTTACAAAGATCAGCTCCCCTGGACAGGGTTGTCGCCTCTGGGTTGGGAAGTACTTGGAGATTGGCCACCCTACGCTAGAAACAGAAGAGGCAGCGATGACCAAGCATGCACAAAACTTGTTAATGAGATCTAAGCCTCTGTCTTTTAAATATCAAATGCGTCTACATTTGCAATTTGTGTATTTTAATCTGTTTTAAATAAATACATACATACACATATAATGCATACAGATGATTCAGCCTATGAGCAAACGTCTGATACTTAAGTGTCCTCTGTTCAGTTTTTGGTATATATATTTTATTGTATTACTATCTGTAGCGCCAAAGCAGGATTACAGCTGAACACCAAGAAGAAAAAATAATGACCACTGAGGAAATTATACAACTTTTGGGTTGACAATGAAGAAATTGAAATAGGTCAAGATCTTGTATTCTTTGGCTCCATCATGAACCAAAATGGAGACTGGACCCAATCCTCCCCCCCCCCTTTTTAAAGAATTTATTGGGATTAAATATAACATACAACAACAGCATAACAGCATACAAAATTCCTGAAAACCCAAAATTACCAACCAGAAGATTAGTCCCCAACAGAATTTCAACAGTAACCAGCTAACAATCAGAAAGTAGTAAATATCTACCGAATCATTTCACAAAAAGCAATATTTGGCCTTTAAATCCTTATAAATTGATTCAAATCTGAAATGCAACATTTTTGGGAGTCTGCAGCTCTGAACCACAAAAGGAGTCCTGACAGTAAGACAGAAAATAGGATGTGATCAAAAATGGAGCCAAGTGTGGTAACTCATCCTAGAGGGAAGCAAGCCATGTTCTGCCATAAAACCAAGCACCGGGTTCCAGGGAAGCACAAATTTATCTAAAGTTTTATTGCAGCTATTTTGCAACTGATCCAGAGTATTAGAAATTTTATTCATCATGAATGGATCTCAGATCTTGTCATACCAGGATGACAGACTCGGAGGTGTGGAAGATTTCCAATTTGCTGCTATCGTGAGTCTGGCTGCTGCAAGGAGTATAGAGGTAAGGATCTTTTGAGAGTCGTCCCAAGATGAGGAGTCCCAGAGATTAAGGAGTAATAGCTCAGGTGTAGCAGGGAGTGATTGCTGTGGAATATTATTAAATTGGGAGATGACTTCCTGGCAAAATTGTTAAATAAGCGGACATTCCCACCAGCAGTGTAAGTATGTGCCAATGGATCCGCATTTTGTCCAGCACATAGGGTCATATCGAGGGTTCATTTGGTTAAGCCATTTTGGTGTAAGATACCATCTGTTTATGATTTTGAAGGAATTCATCGTTTTGTTACAAACACTTGAAGAAAGTGCCGGAGAATTCCAAATGTTGAGCCAGTGTGATTGCTGCATGTCTATTTTAAGATCTTCCTTCCAATGTTTTTGACAAGACATGGGTCTATACCCTTCATCAGATAATAAAATCTAGTAAATTGTGGAGAGCAAGCCTTTCATTGAGGGATCGTAGACAGACAAGAGAATCTCAAAATCCATCTTTGGCCTTGTGAATATATCTGTTTGAGCTAGACAGTCTGACAGGTTCTTAAGTTGCAAATAACGGAACCAGGGAATAGACGTACCAATTATTTCTTCCAAGCCAAGTTTATCGCATATTTTCCTGTTTTTAATAGATCTGAGAGACATGTTAGACCTGCTGCCATCCAAGACTAGACCCAACTTTGAAGTACAAGGATGCTTTGCTGGAAATCAATATCAAGTGAATCCTTGCCATCATATTCCCCATTGCTATGTATGGGCGTGAAAGTTGGACAATAAAGAAAGATTAAAGGGAGAAAGTTGATTCCTTTGAAATGTGGTGGTGGAGGAGAGTTTTACAGCTACTGTGGACCACCGAAAAAGACAAATCAGTGGGTTCTAGATCAAATCAAGCCTGAACTCTCCCTAGAAGATAAAAGGACCAAGCTGAGGCTATCATATTTGTTAACATTATGAGAAGACAAGACTCAGTAGAAAAGACAATAAGGCCCCGGTCACACGGGCCGGATATCATGGTGGAGAGATGTGGCTAATTGCCCCAGCGCAGTTTGATCCGCGATTACGCGATCAGACGTGCCGGCGGCACACCACGGGTCCTTCCCTCCACGCCGGCGGGTAAACGAGGGTGGCGATCACACGACGACCCTGCAGCGCAGCAAAAAAGCGGCACGGCATGATCACACCAGCAATGGCTAGGCACCGCTGCCGTGACAAACGGGGTCATTTATTTTTTTTTAAGCCAAAACGGCACTTTCGCTTCCCTCTTTGTGCGCATGCGCCGTTGGGTGCTTGTGCGCATCTTGTGGAGACTTGGGAAGAAAAAAACCTGTTTGCGAATGGACATGGGCGGGCACCAGATGCCACCACCAAAAACGCGATCAGATGCCAGCCCTTGACCTGCAGTTTTCGGACTCTTCCGCATCTTCAGGGGGAAGCCTCGCGTTCGCCACGGGAGCTCTACGCTTCCCAAATGTTGCGGTGTGATCGCGCCTGGAAAATCCACCTATCTTCCATCTCTGTAGCGTGGCTAATGCTCCATGTGACTGCAGCCTAAGTCTAGGAAAAGTTGAAGACGGCAGGAAAAGAGGAAGACCCAACATGAAATGGATTGATACAATCAAGGAAGCCACAGCCATCAGTTTGCAAAACCTGAGAATAGCTGTTAACAATGGAACGTTTGGAAGGACATTCATTCACAGGATCTCCATCAGTCAGAAATGACTTGATGGCACTTAACATGCACATTAGGGATGGTCATGAACTGGGAAAATGCAGTTCAGTTTGGTTCATGGACAAACCACAAACTAAACCATGAACCAAATCGGACCAGGAGGTTTATTTAGGAACCAAACCAGTTTGTGGTTCATGGCCCTGAAAACTCTATTGAAAGGGACTGAAGTCAGTTTAAAACAGGGTTTTCAGAAAGCCAAAAAAATAAAAAAAGCTGAGCTCTTTCAGGCTGTCTTGTGCAGCCCCTTTAAAGTTTAAAGGGAATGCACAAGACAGTCCAAAAACCAGCTGCATGGTGGGGAGGTGCTCCCTGTTTTTCAGTTGTTTCAGATGGTCTTCTGCAGTCCCTTAAAGTTTAAAGGGACTGCAAGAAGATCAAATCAGTCAATCCTAAAAGAAATCAACCCTGACTGTTCCCTGGAAGGCCAGATAATTTGTTTTTCTTTTTCTTTTTTTATTGTCATTGTACATAGTACAACGAAATTAAAGATGCAGTCATTTCGGTGATCTACAACAATATTCATATACACTCACACACCATTCACTACTGTCCCATAACTCCCTAAAGGTTCACATAACAACTTAAAACCACCAATGTCACCCAAATTCCAATTTCATACAGCATTTAAGGCAATAATAGCTCTCAAATAAAAACTATTTTTAATCTATTTGTCCTTGCTTTAATTGTCCTATATCTTCTGCCTGAAGGCAGCAGTTCAAACAGGGAATGCTCAGGATGAAACTGAAGCTCAAATACTTTGGCCACCCAATGAGAAGGGAGCACTCACTGGAGAAGACCCTGATGCTGGGAAAGATTGAAGGTCAAAGAAGATGGGGAAGGCAAAAAATGAGATGGTTAGACAGTGTCATAGATGCAACAAACATGAAATTGAGCAAACTTCAGAGGACGGCGGAAGACCGGAAGGCCTGGAGTGACCTTCCACAGCCTGCAGTTCAAAGTCTTAACCACTTGAGCCACCGCAGCTCCATTTAACCATTCTAACCTGACTGCTCAGCAATTTCATTCAGTGCCCACGAGTTCCTGCATTGTGAGACAATACAGTCTCTCCCCTCCATCCCCAAATATTGCCGTATTTCCCGCTCCTCCACTTGCACCTGACTGGATGGCCTTGGGGAAGCCGTAGTTCTGATAAGAGCTGTTCTTGAAAAAGAGCAGTTTCTGTCAAGAGCTCTCTGAGCCCCGCCTACCTCACAGGCAATGCTCCCTCTAAGCTGTGGAGTCTTGTGAGCAAAAATTCTTTTTTGCGAGCTACTGGCATTCAAGTTGTGAGCGAGTGATTTGGCTGCTGCATAAGTTAGTGTGCTCTGGAGCCATCCTCCCTGAGCGAAGACCAAAATGTGTGAGCTGGAGGCTAAATAACTGTGAGCTGGCTCACACTAACTCAGCTTAGAGGGAACACTGCTCACAGGGTGTCTGTTGTGGGGAGGGGAGGGGAAGGGAAAGGAGTTTGTAAGACAACTTTGGGTAGTGAAGAGCAGGGTATAAATCCAATCTCTCTTCTCTCTCTTCCAAGCTCCCTTCAAAAAAGAAAGTGATATTTTGATCTTAATGCTATTTCTCTGCTGCTTTTGGATTTTTTTCTGCTGGACTAACATATGTTGGTGACCTGCCATTTCTATTTACAAGGGAATTCACAATGTTTCCCGGTAATTATTTTTCTGCCTAACAGCTTACTCACTCGCGAGTCTGACCTTTGCTCATCAAATGGCTGCTTTCATAAAGCTACTGGCAAGTTTCCACTGAAATCCTCCATACATTATTCCGAGATAAGGGCTATTTGTATCTTTTGTATCTGATCAATATGAATTCCCCACCTGGGGTGAAGGACCAGTCGCTCCCATGTGCTTGAGATGACTGACAGCCGTTTGTCACCATAATAATTGCAAATACCTACTAACAAAGACCCGAGGAAAACAAAAAGGTCTTCACACACCACTCAACAGAGTAGGTGAAACTAAACAGAGTAGGTGCTACTAGGGTGGACAGCCTCCAGGTGGGGCCTGGAGATCTCCCAGAATCACAACAGATCTCCAGATGACAGAGATCAATGCCCCTGGAGGAAATGGCTACTTTGGAGGGTGGATGCTATGTAGGGGTGCCAGCCTCCAGGTGGGACCTGGGGATCCCCTGGAATTACAGCTCATCTCCAGACTACTGAGATCAGTTCCCCTGGAGGAAATGGATGCTTTGGAGGGGGGACTCTATGACATTGTACTCCACTGAGGTCCCGGTCCTCCCCAGGCTCCACTCCCAAATCTCCAGGAGTTTGCCAACCTGGACCTGGCAACCCTAACCCCTAACCGCTGCCAGTGGCCAAGGAGGACCTGGCAACCTTCAGGCTATGGCATTATACTGGGCTGAGGTCCCTCCCCAGGCTCCACATCCAACTCTCCAAGAATTTCCCAACCTGGAGCTGACAACTCTAGGTGCTGGATAAATTGCTGACAGGATGAAGTCCCATAGGTGGGACATCACAGAAGCCTGGCCTTCACCTCGTTTCAGAAGAATCAGGCATACCGAACACAGCCTGTGATTTATCATTCATTCATTCATTCATTCATTCATTCATTCATTCATTCATTCTACACCCGCCCTCCCTGACAAGCAGGCTCAGGGCGGCTTACATAAAAAATTAACACAAAAAAAAACAGAAATAAAACAATCTTAAAACAGTCATAGAACAATCATAAAGTGACATTACTGTCCTAAGTACTAGAACTTGAGATGGCGGCAAGAGTCATTTCTAGCCGGGACGAGCCGGGACGGCATTCTGGCAGTAACGAGCCTGGAGACAGCCCCTCCCCCCGCCAAGGCGGGTGAGCCGGAGAAGGCCCTGCAAGGAGTGGGGAGGCATTTAAATGCTTCCCCGTGCCTCCCCTGGCCTACCTGCTGAAGTGGGTGAGCTGGGGAAGGCCTGCAGAGAGGGCCCCCACCTTCTCTGACCCACGCTTGTGAAGACCGTGGGTTCTGTTATTAGAGAGTCAACATGGAATGTTTCCTTCAAGAGTTGATAAGTAGTAATTGATAAGAATTGGGATTGCTCACTTCATATTCTGTTGCTTGCCTGTAATGCGTTTTTTAATCTTTGCTGTTTTGTTGCATATCTTTCAATTAAAAAAATTAAAAATTTTAAAAAAGATAAAGCAAATATTGTGAAATGAATTGTTTTCAGTGTGCAGTATTAGTTGTGTGTGAGCGACTATAGATGAAAATTTTCTACAGAATTGCTACAGTAAACGTTTTTGCAATTTATCTTTATTGACATACTTGTGCATCTACTGAGCTCGCTCGCGGGGAGGGCGGGGTATAAATACAATGAAATAAATAAATAAATAAATTCATTGTTTTGTCACAGATGTTGTTTTTGGTATTCCACTTCCTCCCGTGATCTCTCATTTTTGGCTTTTTTGCCACCTGGAGGTTGGCAACTCTAGACCATGAATGGGAATGATGATCCCAGCAGCCATCTATACTTGTAAAGGTAAAGGTAAATGTTCCTCCTTGCTCAAAAGCCAGTGGAATCCGACTCTAGGGTTGCGGTGCTCATCTCCGTTTCAAAGCCGAAGAGCCAGCGCTGTCCGAAGACGTTTCCGTGGTCATGTGGCCGGCATGACTAAACACCAAGGCTTACGGAACGCTGTTCCCTTCCCACCGAAGCGGTACCTATTTATCTACTTGCAATTTCTTGCTTTCGAACTGCTAGGCTGGCAGGAGCTGGAACTAGAGGCGGGAGCTCACTCCGTCATGCGGCACACTCGGGTCTCTTGTAGGCAGAACTAATTTTTGTTATCCCAGGTCAATGGTTTTAAAGAGATGTGCTGGCTAGGATTGTCTACTCTAGCTTAGAAGATTCCTGGAGATTTGGACATGGGACTGGAGGAGGGTGGAGTCGGTCGAAGAGAGTGAGCTCAGGAGGATGTGAGGCCATAGACGCTGCCCTGCAAAGCAATCATTTCATCCCTGGGAATGGATCTCTGTATTCTGGAGGTCAGTTGTAAGTCCAGGAGAACTCCCTGCCCCAACCTGAGACTAATAACCCCGCCACCAACACTTTGAATAAAAAGAAATTGGCAGCTCATGAAGAACTCTTAAACTTTTGTGATGTATTGCCATACATATTGCCTTCCGGCGGATTGGCGTGCAGCAGTGGCGGCAGCTGAGTGGCGGTGGCAGGAAACGGGCGGTGATCCGGTGATCCAGCAAAAACATGGCGGTGATCTGGCGACAAATGCCGAGCGGCCCAGGTGGAGATTGGTCCAAGGGAGCACGGCGGCGGACAACGTAGGCATGGTCGGAGCCAATAAAGACAGAGGCTAGTGCTGCAGCCGTCGCGTAGCCACGCCCATTGGGAACCACTCCAGAAGAGGTTGCTGCGGAGGGAAGATCTTCGCTGAGATACCGTCGCCGAGGTAGAAAGAACCCGCTGCGGAATAAAGAGCCGTAAAGAACTACATAAAAAGAGAAGAACCCCACTGCTTGGGTGCCCGGTTGGTATTCACCTCCCCCCTTGAATTGTGGCCCTAGCTAGGTTATAAAATGTCTCTGTAAACAGCTCTGAGCCCCCAGGAAGGAGCGGTATATAAATTAAATATGTAATGTAATGTAATGTAATAAAGCAATTTTCTGCATACATTTGAAATATGAATAGTGTGTGTGTAGTTGCCATGTCCTCCCAGCCACCGTTGGGTAATGGGGGGTAGGGTTGCCAGATCCAGACTGAGAAACTGCTGGTGACTGGGGGGCTGGGGAGGAGAGGAACCTCATTTGGGCACAACGCTACAGTCTCCCCCCGTCCAACGCATCCATTTTCTCCAGGGGAACTTATCTCTGTCAGCTGTAATTCCAGGGGATCCCCAGACCCAACCTGAAGGCTGGCACCTCTCCAACAGTGAAGGGAAACGTACATTAGCCAGAACACACTTAATTAAAACTGAGCATCTAGTAGGGTCGCCAGACCTCCTGGTGGAGACAGGAACCCCCTTGCCACCAGGCCCCAGTGCCCCACCAGTGATCAGCTAGCCAGTAGTGGAGGACTTATCTGGAAAAAGAGCAAGGCCCAGTGGACTTTGCAGCAACATGTCTATGTCACTTCCAATGTGACCTGGAAGTGACGTCATCACATCGGTGATACCTAGGCAACAGTCTGGTATTTGGGCAAAAACTCTATAGGAGAAGCCAAATTTGCCACAGAGGTTTTGCCTGAATACCAGAGCATTGCCTCAATGTCACTGCATGATGGCATCACTTCCAAGTCATGTCAGAAAGGACACAGGCATGTTGCTTCAGCTTCAACTGGGCCTCCCTCCTACTTCCAGTAAATCCCTCCCATCCCCCTCTGGTTGCTAGAAGGGACCTGGCAACCATGCATACCATACATATGGGAACTAGGCTTGCCAAGTCCCCCCAGGGGGTGGGAAACCCCCCACCCTAGAGGCCCGTTCCCTGCCACCGCCGACGTGCATGTTGCCCGGAAGTGATGCGGGCACGCCGGGCATGCTGGGGGCGGGGCCACGGTCATCCAAGGGAAAACTCTATCGTGCGCTCCAGCCGCCAGCAGGGACTCCCCTGCTGCAGCTGAATTCACACTTGGCAACCCTAATGGGAACAAATGTGGATCTCACTGTGTCTATTTTAAGGGCCCACTTTTAGCAAGTTCTCCACAGGAACAAGAAGATGGCAGGACCTTTCCCTTTGGATTCTTCCTATAGACCGTTTCTTTCATTGTATTTGTGCGTCTACTGCTAATTACTAGGGGGGGAAATAAGTATAACAAAGCAAGGCTTAATCACTAGGTTCATTAGCTTGCATTACATTATGTCACTTCAGAGGCCTAGAGAATTAACAATGACCTTCATTTAGCATTCAGTTCCTTTTCTGGCAAATCACTGTTTTGGAATAAAAATATTTCCCCATTCCATGTAACCTTTGTTAAGGATCCTGGTTATCTCAGGCTTAATAACTAGTGATTTACAAGGGATCAAAATGGCATTGTCTTTTCAAATAAGGCTTCTACAACTTCTGATCACCTGACCCAGCCTGCTAGCCATCTATGGAGGCCCAATATGTTGGCTGTCTGGGACTGGGGGGGACGGGACGGGACCTGTTTTCCTAACTAATGAGTCCCTCATTGTGCAGGCCCAAGTCCCATCTGGAAACTGGCATCCCTACCACCAACCCAAGGTTATTACAGAATGCAGTATTACCAACAGAGCTGAGTGCACGACCGCATGCCAACACAACTGGCTTCAGCGAAGGACAACTTTTTTATGCTGTACAACATGCACACCTACTTTTACAAGCCCCCCCCCCCGAGTGCTGATTATATGTGCTGCACATTTATTTCATGCAATAATAAACTGGAAATGTCGGCAAATCTGTTAAGACTCTTTTGTATTCAAACATGTTGCTCTTGGAAAAGAAACAATTGCCCTCAATAGGTGTGTGTATTTGAATGGATAGCATTTACCACAGAATAAGGGATTCTGGTATGTACAGATGTCGTCTCCCCCCCCCCTCCTGCATGCTGCCTGAATGTGCAGGGAGGGAGAGCAAAAATGAGCATGCTGACCTCACCCCTCATCTCCACATGATCATCGGAAGGGTACAATCCTATGGGGAAAGACATATATACAGCCATTCTCCATTAGCAGTTACTCTGCTGTCTGAATGTCCCTGATCTCAGGGAGCTTTTCCGCATTCTCATTTTCCTCATTTGTAAGTTCCTGTTCTCCCCCCCCCCAATACGTGTTTTGCTCCTTCTAGTGGTTAATTCAATATTACACCAGCATAAAAACCTACAGTTTAAACCAGCAGTGAGATATGCTGGACATAGAGTGATGTATGACTAGAGGGACCAAAAAACTGAAGAAACAGGAATTTACAAGCAAGGCAAATGAGAAGGCAGAAAGACCCAGGGAGAGATTATTTGTGTGGCCACTCATACCCACTCTCTCCCTCACATGGTCAAGCAACACATGGGAGGAAGTTATCTGTACTGGGCTAATGGCATATATGAGCTACACATAACGACTTTGTTTAGAAATAACCATGGTTGAAGCTGAGAGGAGAGGGCAGTATCTTAATCAAGAGATCAGTTAGAGTTATTATAGAACAGTGCACACAGAAAAGAGGGTAAAGAAAGTGGTTATACATTGTAATATCAAATGAATAAAATAATATTCAGTAAAAATACCCTTTGAGGCCAGTCAAATGGTTAATGAAATATGCAGTGGCATCCCAAGTTGTCTATAAAATGGGGAGTGGAAAATGGACAAAAAGAAACTGGGGAAAAGAAGAGGAAGAAGTGAAGGATGGAAGTAGTTCATTTACCCAAAGTTTAATGACCTGAAGGAAGACTGGTGGCAGCTAAAACTGATGATCAAGGAGATAAATGAGGCTCCACTTGTGAAAACACAGATGAGAGGAAGGATGTAGAGACAATCTGACCACACAAGGAAGGATATTCGTGAACAAGAGAGAAGGAGCCAATAGATGGAAGAAAAAAGTAAATTGCAAAACATAAGTACATGATCTATTAAGAATTATGCACTGATACTATTAAGGTTCCTAGAAGACATCTGAGTTGTTTTGTTATGAAGGCAATGCTGAGACTCAGGAAGAAAAAAAAGTGAATAGAAAAAAAATCCTTCCAGTCTTGCAGCAACTTCATCTTTAGGAGTCCTTTAAAAAAGATGCATGCGTTTGTTGCATATTTTAATAATTACTCATTTAGCTGCAATCCTAAAATTTAGGAACGCTGGATTACCTCCAACCCACTTTTAGATTTAACAATAGCCTTCTAATTTGATTGATTATAATCAACAACCAGCAAAAATAAACACAAACATTAAGATCGAAAATGCAATGCTAAAAATCTATACATCCCAGGGATGCCAACCTCCATGTGGGACCTGGGGATCAGTGTTCCCTCTAAGCCGAGTTAGTGTGAGTTAGCACACAGTTTTTTAGCCTCCAGCTCACACATTTTTGTGTTAGCTCAGGAAGGATGGCTCCAGAGCAAACTAATTTATGCAGTAGCCAAATCACTCACTCAGAACTTTAATGCCAGTAGCTCGCAAAGTAGAATTTTTGCTCACAAGACTCCACAGCTTAGAGGGAGCACTGGTTACAACATTAACATTTAAAAGTGCAATGTGTGCGTTCTATTTCTCCAATAAGGGTCAGAAAGATCTTGCTTTAGAACAATACTTTGCAACTTTCTCTGTAGTCTGGTGTGATTTATCTATAAAGGAGAACAGATTATTTTTTGTCTCTTCCCAGGAATTTTCATAATAATGGAAATACAAGTTTGTCACACATGTCTTTGTGAAAAGGACAGTATAAAAGGCATACCCGTGCGGGGTGTCGGCACCGACTATGGCAGACGCCATTTGAGTGAGTTCTGACCCTTCCTTGATTACCCTCCCGACCCATAGACCAGTATCCGAACCAAATCGCGCCCATATTATGGGCAAAAGTGGTGGACATTGCGGTAAAGTGCCGGAATCTCAAATGCCTACCTTGAAAGCTTATTTCAGCCAAAGTAAGTGTGAAGATGCTGGTAGGAGCTGGGACGAACATAAAATGGCCTCTGAGTGTGCTAACACTCAGCCCACCCAGGCAGCGTTCACGAAACAAGAGCTTGAGATGTTTTGCTCCTTCAAAACTGAAATGCTCACAAATATTAATGCAATGCTTCAGCCTTTAGCAGAGCAACTTGACTTTTTAAAAATCTCAATGCAAAAAGTCTCCCAATCGGCTGAAACAGCACTGGAAGTGACCATCACTAACCAAGGGGCCATTCAGAAACTGCAAAGTAATGAAACCTGGTGTCAGCTAGCTGCCATGCTTTTGTTGTTTACCTTCATCCCTGACTTTGCACAACTGCACATGCTTGCTTTGCTTGGCTACCGTGGGTAACATAAGGGAGGCGCTCTTTCCCCCCCGTGTGAACTGGCTCAGCCAGACGGCACTATCAGTATAACCTCGAAGGGAGGGGAGGGCTTGAATTCCACTACGGGTGTGAATATTTCTGCTCTCATTGGATTGGGGTGTGTCTCCCATTCATGCTGTAATTGTATAGGATAGCCCACCCAAACCTGTCCAGGGATGGGAGGGAACCCTGTACTTTTGCAGTACATTAAACAACAACCCACAGAGGTAGTCTACCCTCTCTGGTTTCAGAACAATATGCCACCAGAACCTCTTTTAACTAGAGTCCCCTCCCAGCCTAAGAGCAAGGTTCAGACTCTTAGCTAGCCTCTAGGACTTTACAATTACTATCACAGTGGTAGCGCTGTGTGGTCAGTGTTTAGGCACAGGAAGTAGACTTGGAATCCCAGTTACAACATCAAAGACAAGTTAGAAATAATCGAGGCTTTATTCAGATCAGAGTCTTGCTAATAGACTACAAAAGATTTCAAAATAACAAGCCTAAGGCAGTTTGCCTTGACTACACAGTAAAAGATACATATTTACCATCTTCAGGAATCCATCAGTCCAAATAGTCTAAGGGATTTTGAATAGCAATCCCATCTTTGCACTCCATGTACTTTAAGTCACAAAGCAATCCTTTGTTCTCCAACAGACAGCATGGCAGGACAGCATTTCCAGGTGCAATAAACAAGCACAGAGCAGGAACAGAACAGAACAAGAGCAAGAGAGACTCTCCCATAGGAGATTGACCAGTTATAGGCCAATTCCAGTCACAATCAGCTGTGGCCATGCAGCCAACTGCAAGGGGACATAGGTGTGTCCAAATTGTTGGTCGTCATGGTTGCGTGTGGAGATAGGCTGGAAGTTTAGAGACTCTCTGCAGTCAGGTGACCCCAAACTCCAGTTTCCCCATCGGCTATGTGAGTTTTTGCATGCAACAGATAGCAGGAGCCATCAGGTCTAGCTCCTAGCATGGAAGTGTGAAGAATGTGGGGTTATATGGCAGGACTATAAAGTTTCTCCGGCCAAATGTGCAGGCCATTTGGCTGGCAACAGGAAACATGTTATCAAAAGAGATCACAGGAGAATGCAAGAGACATTTAGAAATCAATATTTCTATACAGTAATATCCCGCCGGGAGGATTCCCATGCGTGCGCTTGGATTTCATTTGCTTAGCTAGATGCAGCATCATAGTATATGTATGGAGCCCCTTGCAGCCATCGTTATTCCTGACAATGTACCTGTACCACTTGGCAACAGACTAGTATTCTAATAAAACATAGCCTTTCCAGGAGTGTGTGTTTGGACCTGCTTGCTGTTGACCCTGACACCTGGGCTAAGGAGAGGATTTTCCTCTTAGATCATAAAACACGTGAGCATTTTCTAAAATTCAGGGGTTTCCCCGAACAAGCCGAGCAAAATCAGGAACTTACTATTTTCATTGCAGGCTGGCTGGCAATGGCATTGCAGTTGGAAGAAGGGGTAGCCCCTATGATTAACAAAGCATTCTGCCTAGGGCCTCCTACCTCCGAATGCCACAGGGATACCAGGGATATATTAGCAGAGTTTTTTAGATCTCTGTTCTAAAACCCACATCCTAAGAGAAGCCAAAACTAAAGGCAACGAAGACATACTAATCTTTCCAGACATCCCCCTAGATGCCCCGCAGATACATAGAGTGCTTAAGCCAATCATGCAGCGCTTGTCTGAAGTGGGTCTCCACTACAGATCGCTTCAATCTGGATATCTCCAACTAAAGCATCAGGGCAAAACTTATCAAGCGGATGATCTTGAATCCGGCTCTGATTTGCTCAAGGCTGTGGGAGTAGCCCCGGCCCGAGACACCCAACCCTCTACCTTTAAGAAAAGGAAGCTGGAATTGCCTGGCACCACACGCCGCTGGAGCAAAATCCTGATTCGACTGGCAATGACTCCTTGACTCTCTTCAACTCGCTAGGGTGAGTGGTTTGTTTGTTCCTTTCTTACGATGGCAGAAACGCTGCTCACACTTAATTGTTATAAGTATATAATTTGTATATAAGGTTCGGTTTGCATTTTGTATTTCGCAGGGTTGGGAGGGGGGTTGGGGGGAGGCTCAATCAAGACACCCCAAAATGGTGGGAGTTGTCTTTTTTTAGGGGGGGGGGTTGTTTTCTTTCTCAGTTTTGATCCAAAAGACTGGGCCTTTTGAAGAACTCCAAGGGTTCTTCTTTTTTAAATCTTTTGAAGGGGGGGAAATTGAGTTTGGTCCTTTAGAATGTTACATCCCTTTGTGTATTGGTTTTATTCACAGTGATGGGTGGGGGTGGAGGGGGGGTGAACAGTTTAAGTTGGGTGGGAAAGAGGGTCTATGCACTGAACACAGGCCAATTAACCTTTATCAAAGACGTGTTACTTAGACTCTCCAAATTTCAAAGAAGCTTAGTCATTTGTGGAGGCGATCTGAATTATTTAATGGACAAGGGACTGGACAAATCCAATGCCAACCCCAAAAAGGCTTCTCCTGCATCCAATCAAGCCTTACCTAAACTTGTGGAGGCTCACAATCTAACTGATATTTTGAGAAAGCAAAATGGCACATGTAGGGATTTCACATATTTCTCCTCGCTCCACAACGTGTATACCCGTCTGGACTATATATTGATTTCAAGTGACCTAGTGCCCAAAGTAATCTCCTCCGAAATTCAAAGATGGTCAGATCACGCCCCAGTGATGTGTACAATAAAAATCAGTGAACCACACAATTCAACACCATCATGGTGCATCATCAAATCTTTATTACTGGATTCTACAACATCTGGCCGACTTAGAAAATAAATTCTGGAGTTCTTTCAATTCAATCAGCATTGTGGTGTTCCTGTAGAAACAACATGGGATGCTTCTAAGGCAGTGGTTCGGGGAGCCTGTATCGCACTTCAATCAGCTTGCAAGAAAAAAAGAAATCAGGAAAAGGAAGAGTTATGTGCCAGCATCTCAGAACTAGAATCCCTCCACAAAAGGACCTGCAATCCCAAAACCTATCTCAAGGTTTTAGTTGATAAGACCTTACAAAGTAGTTGTGGAAGTTGAGAGCTATCCATCTTGGCCCAATTTGTTTATAAATTTTTATTGTGTTTTATTGTAATTTATTGTTTTAATTATGTATTATATTTTAACCTTGGCACATGGTGCCCTTGTGAGCCACCCTGAGCCTTCGGGGTAGGGCGGGATATAAATTCAAATATAAATAAATAAATAAGCACAAAACAACTGTGAAAACAACTGGAATCCCTAGATATCAACTCCATGCATAAGGACTTTACTACCAGGAAACATCTCAGATCCACTAAAGGCTAAAAGATGCTATGATTTCTAGCCTGGAAACTCAAGCAACAAAGAGAAGAGAGACATATCTACACTCTACGAGGCAAAAATGGCTTAAACTAAACATTGAACAAAGATATTTTACATGAAATGGAAAATTTCTACTCATCCTTGTACACTTCTTCTAATTCCTCTGAGCAAGACATCTCTTCTTACCTATCTTCTAAAGCAAATATTCCTACTCTTACGGAGAAACATAGGGACTATATGAACTCTTCAATAAGTGCAACAGAAATCCGGTCTGCAATAAAAAGCATGAAGCTCAACAAAGCTCCAGGGCCGGACGGCTATACTATTGAATATTACAGAACCTTCTTAGAAGACCTGCTCCAACCTATTGAGACTCTATTCAACTCCATCTTGAACTTGGGCTCTCTACCCCCCTCCTGGCATCAGGCCAATGTCATTTTACTCCCCCCAAAAAGGAAAGACGCCTTGGACCCCAGGTCTTACAGACCGATTTCCTTGTTAAACTTGGACTACAAGATATTCGCCCAAATCCTGACAGAATGTCTCAAACGTATAATTGGACAGTACATCCACCCCGATCAAACGGGCTTTGTCCCAGAGAGGGACATCACTGACAATACAAGGAAAACTCTGAACTTAATCATGCAAGGCCATAAACAAACATCTACCAATTCACTAGCATTATCGTTGGACATCAAGAAAGCCTTCAATATGGTAGAATTTCCATTTCTCAAAGCAACCCTCAGTCATATGCAATATGGACACACCTTCATAAAAGCCATCTCCGCAATCTACTCCTCTCCGACCACAAAACTGCTTATCAATGATTTGTCATCTAAACCAATAGATCTGTGTCATGGGACCTGCCAAAGGTGCCCACTCTCACCTCTTCTCTTCACCTTAGTAATGGAGCCATTAGCCAGTGACCTTCGAAGCGACTCTACCTTCTCAGGAATTAAAGTTGGATCTAAGGAATTTAAACTCAGCCTCTTTGCTGATGACCTGGTTTTATATGTAACTACTCCTTTAACCTCTTTGGAAACAATCTACCGGACTATGGCACTCTTTAGTTCAATCTTAGGCCTTCGAGTAAGTCAACCTAAATCGATACTCTACCCAATCCACCTGTCAGACGACATGGTCAACCAAATAAAATCTCATTACTCCTTCCACTGGCCCAAGAAATGTTGGACTTATTTAGGAATTAAGATTCCTATTAACCTCACGGAGTTACAAAAATTTAACCACATGGCCATTGCAGAGGACTCCTTTAACCAGATGAGAAAGTGGTATTTTAAGCATCTGTCTTGATCAGAAAGACTACACACAATCAAATCTTTCATACTCCCAAAGTTCTTGTATGTATTTACAGCACTTCCTATCTGTATACACCAAGATTTCTTTAAAAAATGGCAACGCTCACTTAATCAATTTTTTTTGGAAATATGTGCGCCCACGGATAAAGTTTGACATGCTGCGTCGAAAACCTAGACACGGTGGCATCGCCTTTCCAGACTTATACTTATACTACTCCACCACACTGTTGTCTAACCTCATCAGACAATATCATAACACGGAAGCTCTGGACTGGGCCTAAGAATCTTTGTGGCCCACCTCCCTCCGCAAGGTATGTAAGACTGTCAAAAACCCTTTCTCGAAACCCTTTTCATCGTGGATGATCTATCACTACAAATTATGCAACTCGAGCTCTCTCCTACGAACCTTCACAGGGCAAGACTGGTTTCCACCAGTGGAAAATAGGGATACTTACCAACTATGGAAACAAATGGGCCTCACTCATTTTTTTGATATGGTCTCCAAAGGAAAGATGGCATTGAAATCAGCTCTGGACCTCAAAGCCAAAAACAATCTGCCCTGGTTCGAA
>NW_015161538.1:0-17709 GCF_001447785.1 Gekko japonicus
AGACAGGAGAACTGGGGAAAGCTGACAAGGACCAGTGGGTACTTAGAAGGAGACTCCCATTTGGGTCAAGGGAAGGGGATACATTTTTTAGAGTTAGAAAAATTTTCCCTATCCAATCAAACAGAGAGTTAGCTCTGAAGAGTACAGAGATCCCTGGTGTAGTGTGGTTAGATACTGTATGTAGAAACCTTAAGAGTCAGTTAAAAACTCAAGATGTGTACTGGTGTTTCAAGAGAAGGGGTTTGGGGACTTCCGATCTATGGCAACATGCTAGCGGACACATCTCCCGGACCTCCCGGGGATGTGATCTACACACCAGCGGATGGGGGGGACAGGTCGTTACCCCCCCAGGAGCCTTAACAAAAAGCTCCTAGCCATGGGACTTTTGAGGGGTGACCTCTTTGACAGCATGATGCCGGAGTATTGAGGTGCTCCTCCATCCTGCCGCTCCTGCCGCTGAGTGTCCGCATGGATCTAGAGCCACTGACAGGGACAAGCGTTGGAGATTGAGCAAGTTAAATGGATTTGGACCATGGCCAAGTGGTCGACAATGAACTGTGAGTTGGGTTAAAGCGAATATGTGAATTTAAAAAGAAAGCTACCCCCCCTACAGAGAGACAAAAAGGAAACAGGGGAGGGGCCCCTCTCGAATGCACAAATGAAAGCATTACATAAAGAGGGGGGAGCAGAAGAAAAAGCATTTAAATCTGTTTTGTGAGACTTACCAGAGTGATAAGCGTAAGAGCGAATTTCAGAGACTTTGGCAATTTCTCTAAAAGTAAACAATCCATAAAGATGGCGGGGAAGAAAGCAGACAAAGACAAACTTTTAAAAGTGAAACCAGTGGGTAGTCCTCGAGTGGAAGAGACTACTGAGCTCTTGAAAATGTTAGCAGACTCCTTGCACCCTCTGCTGGACAAGATGACTAACATTAAGCAACAGTTGTCCAACAGTGGTCAACAATAAGTCAAAGTATGGTGTCTCAGCAGGTCCAATTGACTGAGTCTTTAAAAATAACAGAGCAAACAGCTGAGAAGGTGAAGGAAATGGATGCCAACACCAAAAAAGTTAAGAAAAAGGAACAAAAACTGGAAATGAAGCAAGCTGCGGAAGAACTGCAACTTTTACAGCTGCAGATGGAGAAAGCAAATCTGGTCCTAAGGTTCCAAGGGGTTTCAGAATCAAAAGGAGAGAATCTGAAGCAATTGTTGAGCGAAGCATTATCCCCAGTTACAGATTTTAATGTGGAATATCTTCACAGCGAGATGGATGTGGTCTACACGTCCTATTCCTCATACATTAATAATCTGCCTGGGGAAATAGTAGTCAGATTCTCAAAGAGACATGTGAGAGATTCTATCTTGAAAGCAACTACAGGAACACCCTTGAAAGTTGGGGACAATAATATCAGGATTTTAAAAGATATCCTATTTGAAATAAGACAGAAGAGAAAGAAATACAAAGATTTAAACCTTTTTCTACAAACAAATGATATTGGATACAAATGGCAAATTCCAGAAGGCATCATTTTCAAACTCCACAATAAAAAAGAAAAGATCGACTCTGTTTTCAAAGCACGTGAGTTCCTGGGAGTACAGCTGGGGGAGCCAGCGGAGGACAAGAAGGAAGAAGAAGAAAGCAAATCTGATGGCGAACTGGGCTCGGCATCTTCTGACAAGGAGTCTCTCTCCAAAAAGGGGGTGGCTGCCCCCAAAAGTCCATACAAATTGAGGATTAGAAAAGATTAAAAAAATAAATGCTGAAGGACTCTTAATTGTGCCTGAAAAGCATATAATAACTATGGGATGCTCTGGGGGTTTTCTTAAACAGATAGATTGAATGGGTAAAAAGACAAATAATTTAGCATAACTGACTATGCTCAAAGTAATAATAGCGTTTAAGACTAACATTTATATAAGCTGTTGTTATGATCTCCTATTCTTGGGGGTTTAGTTATTAGTGGTTTTCTTTCCTTTCTCCATAGTTGTAGTTTCCCTCCCCTAATTTTCAGTTATAGTTTGTAGTCTTTTGAAAAAAAACTAATAAAAACCTCCCCTTAGTGGGACTTCAAAAAAGAAAAAGAAAAAAGAGAAGGGGGTTGGGTACTGGAAAGATTGCACCAACCTTCTGGAAACCAAAAGAGTTAGAGAATGCTCAAAGAAAGTGTACTGAAGTGTTTGGGGAAAACACTGGAACAAAAGCCTCTCAACATAAAGATTTAAGTCACTGTGGCCCCAGTCACACGGGCCAGATATTGCGGGGGGGAGGCGTGGCTAATTGCCCCGGAAGAAACTAACACGCGGCCGCCCGAGCACACATCTCGGACAAGGTTGCGTGGTTAGGGGGGAGATGCCGACCAGACGGGTATCCTGCAGTGTGGCACAGAAGCCGCACCGCGCGATCGCACTAGCAATCACTCTTTGTGCGCATGCGCTCTTGGGCACTGTTGCACAACATGTGGAGACTTGGGAGACAAAAAAACCCCTTGTGTGCGACGAACAGTGGTGGGTGCCGGATGCCACGTAAGTCCACCGGAAATGCAATCAGACGCCCAGCCTTGCCCCGCGGTTTCCAGAAACTAGTACCTCGGAGGTACTAGTTTTTTACTCCGCATCTTCGGTAGGAAGCCTCGGGTTAGCAATAGGAGCTCTACGCTTCCCAGATGTTGCGGTGTGATCGCGCCCGGAAAATCCGCTTACCATCCGTATCGTCAGCGCAGCAAATGCTCCATGTGACCGCAGCCTGTGAAAAGTTTAGGAAACTCTCATTAGCTTGAAACATAAGAACTAAAGTCTCTGCAAGTGCTAGTTTTACCTCAGAAATTTTAACCCCTGATTTCACCTGACCTTTCCCCTCTATGTTAAACAAAATATTTTCTTATTTTTGAATTTCAAAATGCCTTGAGTGCCATTTAAATTGTTTAAGTTAAAGTAGGCACCTGATCCTTCCTGGGCTGAGCCAACAGCCAAAATATTGTACTGTGACAGGGTGGGACAGCCAGAGTTCTTCAGCAAAGAAGAGAACACATTACTAGGGCAGCTGAGTCTGAAAAGGGAAAGAAAAATAAAGGGAAAATCTTGCCTCTGGAGGAGAGAAGTGGATGGGCCAACATAACAACTAACTGAAGAAATTAATCAGCGCACCAATTAGCCTTCTTACTTTAGGAAAATTGGGACAGGAAATTCTGCCATCATTATGATAGTGTTCTAAGTTGTATTACTAAAAGAATGCCAAAGTAATAGAGCAACCTAATTAAAGTTCAGGGTTAACCAGAATACCAGAAAGCTTCTTGCAATTGTCACAAGTTCTAGGATGTATAAAGCAGCTGGTAAAAGAACAGAAAATCATCTGATCAGACTGCTTCTCCAAGCAATTTCCCAGTATGAGTTCCTCACAAATTATTCTGGGCACTGGGCAACATGTTGGTTACTTGGTATTCTATCCTTGTTCACCAGAAAGAGTAGATTCAGATACACAGTTGAGATGATGGAACCACCAGGTTCCAATTTCCTTGGTATAGCAACTGTTACTCTCCATGTGAAGTCACTACCTCATGACTCAGTTCATATGAGCTAAACAGGGTCCATTATTTCACACAGTACAAGTTGTACTCAGAAACCACTTCCAGACTGCTAAGGAGAAACTGAGGGTCCACAAGGATTCTGGTTAATTTACAAACTAATTTTCTGCATACCTATCAGAGGGAATCACCAGGAGGGGGAGAAACAATTTAGAAATTCCATCCCAGCCCATCCCAACACTCAAAATCTCCCCTTGAAAATTTTCTAAGCTCTGAGGCTGACTTTTTCTCTCTCTTAACTAACGTTCCTCTTCTGTAATGAAGACTCAGCTGCTTTCAATATTTCATCCCTTCTTGAGCATTTTTAATCTTCACCAGGTTGCTTTTTAAAGGGGTTTTCCTTGTTAATATGCTACATCATATTTTTCTGAATCATGAAGAGTCCCCAGTTTTTCTGTTTATGGCCCTATTGTGTGGCTTTTGTCATCCACCTAGGGGCCAGCCAGTTTACTTTTAGAAATAGTGATACACTAACATCATAATTTATGAATGACTCATACATATAAATTATGGTTTTGCTTGCCAGATAACCATGAGCAGGCGGCAGTAGTGATTGGGCTTTTGCTAGACAAAACAATATGTATAGTTTGTACTTTGCAGTGGGTTATCAAGAACAAAAATTAATTTATCAAGTAGGCTTTAATAGGTTCATTCATGTCCATTAGCGCCAGAGATGCTGTTGCCCTATCCCCCTCAAAATGAAATGAAGCACAAAGCATTGATAGTTTGACTGTGTCGAAAACTCCTGTGAGGTCAAGCAACAACAGCAGTGCTGACTCACCTTGATCCAGCTGTCTACGGAGATTGTCCATTTGGGAAACCAATACCGTCTCCATTCCGTGGCTGGGGCAAAAGCTGGACTGGAATGGAGAAGCCTTGGCCATGCACAGTAACCACCTTGTCAGTGGTGTGAGTGAAAGGGGATGGCCCTGGAGCCCTGGAAAAAGGGGAGCCCCCCCAACTTCCAAATGCCCTATGTCATGCTCCCAACCCAGGCTCTGGTCACTCAGATCTGCAAACACCTCAGAAGGATTGGCCATGCACTGCAGTCACCTTGCCAGCAATGTGAGTGAAAGACAAAGGCCCTGGAACCCTGGAAAAAGGAGAACCCCCCTACTTTCAAATGCCCTATGTCATGCCCTCACCCAGGCTCTGGTCACTCAGACCTGCAACCCCCAACAAACACCCTGGAAGGATTGGCCATGCACTGTGATCACTTTGCCAGTGATGTGAGTGAAAGAGGATGCCCCCCAACTCCCAAATGTCCTATGTTGTACCCCTCACCCAGGCCGTGGCTTGCAGCCAGTATCTAAAGAAGAGGTGGAAACTCTGAGTTGAATGTGACTGGATGCAGTGACTCAGATCTGTGACCTCCAATGGACACCCTGGAAGGATTGGCCATGCACTGCAGTCACCTTACCCGCGGGCCATGTGAGAGGTTGGTTGGAAGCCCCGAATCCACCCAACACCCAATGCACAACAGGAAAAGAGTGTAACAAAATCAGAATGGGGTGGGATAGCCATGCACAGCCATCATCTTGCCAACTGGCCAAGTGAGAGGCTGGCTTGAAGCCCTGAGCACCTAATGCCCAACAGTAAAGAGAATAACAAAATCAGAATGGGGTGGGTTGGCCATGCCGTGCAATCACCTTGCCAATGATGTGAGTGAAAGAGGATGGCCATGGAGTCCTGCTGGGTGAGCCTTTAATTATATTTGGCTCCTCCTTGCCATAGGCACAAGCCTTTGGCGTGAGCCAAAGGGCAAGAGTTAAAGGGCTCTTGCCTTGTGGCTCTTAGCCTGGGGCTCTGGTCTGGGGGGCCCATAGAAAGCTGAGTAGCTCTCACATTCTATATTTGTTAAGTTAGTTTTTGATTCTGCAAATCTTTCACAAGTAGCCTTGAGTGGCAGTTTGGCAGGGAAGTTGTCAAGGAAGTGCCAGTTAAACTGAACAAATTTTGAAATGGATTGCATCGGCATAGCTGGTGAGGGAGCTGAGACAGTGACATGCAAAATCTGTGGCATGCTTGTATTCTTACCTGAGGGTAACAGCAATTACACTTATGCAGTGAATGTAAGTTGGTAGCCCTACTGGAGGAGAAGATACGGCAACTTGAGGCATGCTTATCCACATTACAGTTTATAAGGGATAAAGATTTCATGGACAGAATGCATGAAGCACTCCTGAGAGGGCAACAGGAGGAGGAAGGAGAGGTATCTCAGCAAATGGAGGAGCACCCGACACAGGAGGAGGTCGTATGGAAGAATGTAACCCACAGGAGCAGGAAAATCAAGAGACATTCTGAGCCTCTGTTACTAAGTAATCAGTTCCTGGATCTCCCCACAGATATTGATTTTGAACTACTGGAACAAGGGCTCCTCCCCCAGCCTCCATGAAGCTTGAAGAAAATTTCTCAGACCCTTTTGGATGAGAGGACTCAAGCTTCTGCTCCCCAATATAGGAGAAGGCATGTGTTGGTAACTGGGGATTCTCTACTGAGAGGGGTAGAAGTTAAAAGTGTGCCGATTGGACTTGTTGACTTGAGAGGTATACTGTCTACCAGATGCACGCATCCAGGATGTGATGGAAAGGGTAGGAAGACTCATCAAGCCCACAGATTATTATCCCTTCTTGCTCATCCATGTGGGAACAAATGATACCACTTGGCACAGCCCAAAGTGTATTAAAAAAGACTATGTGGCTCTGGGTAAAAAGGTGAAGGAATTGGGAACACAGGTTGTATTTTTGCCAGTTCTTCCTGTCACAGGCCATGCTTTTGGAAGGGAAAGAAGAATACTGCAGATCAATAACTGACACTGACTGGTGTCATCAGGAAAGGTTTGGATTTTTGGACCATGGCTTACACTTTCGAGAGGAAGCCCTTTTGTTGGAAGATGGTTTGCACCTCACGAGGGTAGGAAAAAATGTGTTTGGAAACAGCCTTGCAAACCTAATAAAGAGAGCTTTAAACTAGATCCTATGGGGGAGCAAGACAAAAATGCAAAGCCCAGTATGATGCCAATAACTGAAGATAAGAACTCTAAAGTTTTGTGGGGAGTGGCACATTTGCTAGGTAACATTAACTCACATGTAAGTACAGAAACAAAAACCTCAGGATGCATAAAGCATGGATTCCGATGTCTCTACACTAATGCACAGAGTATGGGAAACAAACAGGAGGAACTTGAAGTCCTAATACAGGAAGGGGACTATGACCTAATAGGCATTACTAAAACTTGGTGGGATGACAATCACAATTGGAATATTAGGATTGTGGGGTACAATTTATTTAAAAGGGAAAGACAAATAAGGAAGGGTAGACAAGTCACATTAGAGTCCACCCTCCATCAGCCATTTCCTCCTGGGAAACTATTGCTGCCATTCTCCAGGTGAGGGCTGGAGATCACTCAGAATTAAAACTGCTCTCCAGACAACAGAGATCAGTTCCCCTGGAAAAAATAGCTGCTTTGCGGGGTCGACTCTGCATCATTAGACTCTGCTGAGGTCACTCCCCTCCTGATTGGGTCCCCACTGAGGATAACAAAACCATAAGATAACATTAAATAACAAATAATAATGGAAGTGGCACCTATGTCATGTAGTGCTCTAAATTCCCTATTACATTGCAGCCATCCCAGTGTAAATTACAAATGGTAAATTAATAAATTTAAAGTATTTAATTTTATTTTAAAATATTTCTATATAGAGTTTAATTTCTGTTATTTTTTTGGCCACCATAGCTATCATCCTAAGATTGCTATGGTGGCTGAGATTGTCAGACTAGTATCTGGGTGACCTGGGTTTGAATCCCCACTTGTGCCATGGAAGCTTGCTGGGTGACCTTGGGCTAGTCACACTCTCTCAGCCTAAGCTACCTCACAGGGCTCTTGCATGGATAAAATGAAGGAGAAAAGTATGATGTAAGGTGGTTTGGGTCCCCACTGGGGAGAAAGGTGGGGTATAAATGAACTACCTAAATAAATAAAAAATAAAATTGTGTGAATAACCCGAAGAACATCTAATTTACCAAAGAACTTTGGACTTTCTCATTCTATGTATCCAGCAGGGACAGGGACTAGTCCTCTTGAGCTGATACATGTTTGAATATTTATGCAAAACTATCTCCTTTATGCATCCTCAAATAGTCCTGATCTAGCTTAATCAATTAAAAGAACATTAAATGTGTTTGAATATCTCAGCTCTCTCTCTTATCAATATAATTCTCAAATGTTTTCCCTTTAGCGCCCAAGGTGATGAAAAATAGATTCATTTACTCTCTAACTGCTCATAATTGTGGCTTCAAGAATTTTTCTCCTGATTTTTTGAAGCCACAAGTAGATTTTATGTGGCTCTAAAGCTGCTGTTGGTTTTCATCCCACAATACTCAAGGGTATCACTCTCCTTCAGGCAGCTATTGTTTGCAATCAGGAGATAAAGGCACTCTTGATAAAACTCCCATAATTGTGTTAATATTAATACTTTGGTAGATACTTTATTCTCCAGTGATAGCTTTAAATGGTTTAGGGTTTGGGTTCCCCCTCCCTCTCTTACATTCCTACCTTTTTAAAAATAGAAACATTAACAGCTTGATTCACACATCAGGGCAATGAAGATGATCCTCACATTTTGTATGCCCAACATACCCCTATATCTATGGAAAGTTGTATAGTTACTCCCTACCCAGAGCTTATGGTCCTGCTTCTTGGGCCTGCTTAGAAAAGCTTGTTTCTCACATATGTCTACAGATTGATCTTCAGAAAAACTCACACATACAAATCTCTTTGGGACTGAACCACTTAAGATCTAGGTTTGGATGCTTCTTCAGGAAAAAAAAGCCCATAGGTACATGGTGGAGTGCTGAATACGCGCTTAGGAAGATGAAGGTCCCAGATACATTCCTTGGCATCTCCAGCCCAAGACAGCAGATAAGCATTTTGTCAGTGCGTATCTTGATGTATATAGCTTGTGTAAATAAATCTGTAAATTGTTTTACAGAAGACTATTTGGACTGTTACATCACTACTTCTAGCAACCCTAATACCACTTGTGTGGGCAGGCACACTACACCAACACATCCATGCCCAAGACAGGGATTGGGTTTCAGCTGGGTTGACTAGGGATTTGACATTTCTAGAATTTTTCCCCATTCTGGTGGTGGTTTGGCTGTGGGGAGATGAATTGGTGGATCACACTGTCCACTTCTGGTGCGACAATTCAGCAGTGGTCCACGTCATTGATTCCCTCACATCCAAATCACCAAGGGTAATGTGCCTGGTCCTCGCATTTACACTGTGGTGCCTTAGGCTTAACACATTATTTCTAGCTAGGCATGTGCCTTGGGTGGATAAATGGGGTAGCTGATGGTCTCTCTATTGTAAACAGATGGCGAGGTTTCATCAGCTTTCTCCAGATGCTGATCATCTTCCAGCATGGATGCCCCCGGAGCTATGGCAGGTTGGGGGGCCGAGGCTTGCATCAACCAGATGCTTAGTCATCTGAGCTGTCTGAGCAGTGAGGGAGATGAAGCTTGGCACCTTTTGGCATAGATAGTATGCCATAGATAATGGGTAGGATAAACAAAGGCAGCACATGAGTTGTTGCCAGTGTTTGAAGCCAGAACAGTGTCGCCAAAATGAAGATAGCCTAGTCAGAAGACCAAAGATGAAAACAGGATTGCACTTATCTGTAACCAGCTGTTCAGCAAGTGTCTCCTGTTCAAGCACACATTCCCTCCCTCCTTCCTCACTGTGATCTGTCTGTGCTCATTTTATCTTCTGGAGCTTCAGGTACCTCAGGAGAACTGAAAGAAGTCACTCCACCTTCATGGCATGTGACAGTTTTGGTGGAAAAACCAACACATGCATTGTGGAGAGGAACACTCTCCTAGTTTTCTTCAGCTAGAAAGTTCTTCCCCATGACTGATCTGTGCTTGCACAGTCCCATTGTTGTGTCGGTACAACCCAGTCTCGGCTGAGTGGCATATTGGGAGAGGGAGATGAATCTAGAAAGCTTTCAGAACAGTTAACATGCTGCTGAGAATAAACAGAGCTGGCAAATAAATTGCCAACTATGTTTGAAGCTAGGGTGGTGATGTCAAAATGGAGGTCATAATCTATGACACTGATTGGCCATTTAAATAAACTAGTTAAACCCAAGCTTCGATTGTCTTGCATCCTTTTCCCCCAAGGGTACTGGAGACAAGAAGTCTAAATATTAAAGAAAATAGTCATTGGACATTAATTGCCAATCTTTAATTGCCATGGGAGTAAAATATAAGGGTCTTTCTGAGGGATTTTTAACTGAGAACAGCGGAGGTCAGATCTATCCTGACAGCAAAAGCCCTCAGTAGAATATGTTGGGAGTGGCTGTTTTTTTAAAGTAGAGTGTCCATGTGCTGGAGTGGAGGATGATCAAGAGGACTGGGTACCAGTGAGAAAATATTTCTATCACCCCAAAAAGGGGGCTGGGTGAAATTACCCTATGCCTCCCTTTCCCAGTCCCCAAATTTGTATAGACCCAGCAATGCATATGTAAGAGATCATTTCAGCAGAAAGAAGGGTTACGGTGTGAGCTATACAGGTTGAAGGAAGCAAACAGTTTTCCTTTCCCCCCCCCCTTTCAAAATAAGTCCAAAGAGGAGATATAATTGTGATGGGAGGCATATTTAGTTTATGGAATGCATACTCCAATCCTATTCATCTCCTGCATAGCCTTTCAGCAGCTAATGGAATTCCTCCTTTGCAACTGAAAAGATCTGGGGGAAATTGGTCACCTTGAAGCTGAACTTCCCTTCATCCCTTTAGTGACAAGAGGATTTCCCCATGAATTGGGTAGTTACTTGTATATTCAGTCTTAATGGTTGTGAAGATAATAATCACATATGTCTCTTTCCTTTATTCCATTTGTGCTTTTGGGCTGCAGGCTGGCTCTTGTTCTTTGATATCAGTATCTTCTAATGGAAAGATCTTTCCTGAAACACTCTCCAAAGTTTATACACATCATTCTCACCTACCTCTCTAATGCTGCTTTTGCCATTCTTCCTATCCTTGGCGTATTTAACATGAAAGGCTTTAATGTGAGGAGACATTTTATACTGTTTGAGTTTGAACCCCACCTTCCCTTTCATGTATTTATGTATTCAGGTTTGTGGGTTTTTTAACTGCCAGCTCAAAGATATTTGGACAGGATTTTGTGCACACACACCCAGGGCTGTATGTGTCTGCATTCCTTCCAAAGAGCAGGCAAAGTTTCATACACCATGCATACATAGAACAGCCAATGTCATGTCAGCATTGCAGTAAATAAACGAACAGGAGGGACATTGCTGTGTGGGTGTCATGCCATCCATCAGACAGTAGGTTCAAAGGGTTGCTCATCCATCACAGTCAGAGGGCTAAGTGTCTTTCAAGATCTTAAGCAGCGGCTGTGACTATGGAGAGTATATTTATTTATTTATTACATTTATACCCCGCCCTCCTAGCCATGGCCGGCTCAGGGCGACTTACAACGAGTATAAAGGAAGTATGAGGTTGTGACCACTGAACAGTAATCAAGGAGGAAGGATGTCACCATTAGTCTTTGCTGGGCACTGATGAACATTCAGCAATATCATGCTTGCAATCGGTAGTCCTCCTGTCTGCCCTTGACCTTCCATGTTGCTATGCAACATCATCCGATAAGGACAATCTCCTCCCCTTCAGGCACAGCTCAGTGACAGTAAACTTAATTACTAAGCAACAATAGTATGTTAAGACTACACAACATGTTTATTGCTTACATGGCATGGAAGCTAATGTGGCTTAGTTTATAATGGTCATGCATTTAGAGCATATTACTGTGATCCATTTGTAAACAGTGTTAGACTGAAAGCTGTAAGGATAGGTTTGGAAGCTCTAAGATGCAAGGTACACACAAGGCAATTAGTATAATTCTCATCTCATCATACTCTCTTTTTTGGACAGTAATGGTCTATGGAAGCAAGACATTCACATTTGCAGGCCACAGCCACATCCCTTGCAGCCTTTCCAGACATCTTTCAATACCAGCTTCTCTTTGGGCCAGCATTTGGATATCATGTTCAAGTTGTACCAGTTAGTAGGTTCTTTGGTTCCATCCTCTGTGATTTTTAAATAATCTTCAGATCAAGGGAAACAAAGTGCATGGCCTTAACTAACATAAGTAGCAAACCTGAAGCAAGTACCCACCAGCAACAACTAAGATACAAACTTAGTCCTTTCAACTAACACTGGTGCCAATCCATTCACATATGCACTCATGTGATGCTCTCACAGGGGGCCAAATGTTTATTTATTTATTTAGTTTTATTTTTATCCCACCCTCCCCACAAGTGAGCTCAGGATGGGTTACAAATCACAAAAATAACAATACAATTTAGATAATTTAAACCATAATTCTATTAAAATATTTATTTATTTGGCTTCTACCCTTCCCTCCCCCGCAAGCAGGCTCAGGTCAGGTTACAACAACAATATATAAACAACATAATACAACCAATTACAACATAATGAACCGTTTAAAATCAATATCTCAATTTATACTAATAAACTACTGTTGATGGCACCAATAATTCATCTGCTCCGAGAGGCTTCCTATATGTGTGCAGATAGAGGCAGACAAAATCAGTGCAAGATGGAAACAATGCAGATGGAACAGAGCAATAGAACAGCAGAGAAGGGGGAGGACAATGCAATGCAATGCAATGCAGAGGTCTCGCCGGAAGAAGTCACTATGAATAAGAGCTGTGCCGAAAAAACGCCATGCCAAGAGGTGAAGTGCCCACCATGAAGGAGCCGGGAGAAGAAAGAGAGAGAGCCCTGTTGCCTGGGTGCTGGTAGGCTGTCACCTTCCCCTGTACAATTGTGGCCCTAGATAGGTATAACTAATTACATGTAAACCGCTCCGAGCCTACGGGAAGGAGCGGTATAGAAAACAAACAAACAAACAAATAAATAAATAAATAGATTTGGATTCACACCCCCTCAACCATAAGCCTGGTGGAACATCTCCATTTTACAGGCCCTGCGGAACTGCATTAAGTCTCATGGGGTCCAGATCTCATTTGGGCGACTGTTTCACCAGGCCGATGCCAGAATTGAAAAAGCTCTGGCTCTGGTGGAGTCAAGGTGGACATCCTTCAGGCCAGAGATCACCAGTAGACCTATGGAACATAATGCTCTTTGGGGGATGTACTGGGAGAGACGGTCCTGAAAGTATGTTGGTCCCAGACCACCTAGGGCTTTAAAGGTTAAAACCAACATCTTGAACCTGACCCAGTACTCAACTGGAAGCCAGTGCAGTGGTTCATTCCCTTGCACGTCCTTCTGCTATTTCCATCAGTTGAACTATGCAGTCTTTACATTAAAAAAATACATAGACACAAATCAGGCACTAAGAACATAATATAAGAAGAGCCCTGCTGCATCAGACCAATGGCCCATCTAGTCCAGCATCCTGTCTCTCAGAATGGCCAACCAATCCCTCTGGAGAGGCAACAACAGGGCATAGAGGCCCATGCCTTCTCTCGAACAAGCATGTGGACAATGGTGACCCAGTAGGCTTGGACTTTTTAGGAGAAGGATTGAGAATGAAACAGCCAAACAGCTGATATTTTAAATTTGTATGGTGTGGCCTCATTTAGAGTTGCCATGTCTGGGTTGGAAAATACCTGGAGACTTTGGGGGTGGATCCAGGAGAGGGTGGGGTTTGGGAATGGGAGGGGCCTCAGCATGGTACAATGCCATAGAGTCCACCCCTCAAAGCACCATTTTCTCCAGGAGAGCTGATCTGACATCTGGAGATCAGCTGTAAAAGCGGGAGATCTCCAGGCCCCACCTGGAGGCTGGCAACCTGGTCACTGTATTTAAAAAAATAATTGCAGGTTGATAAAGCTTGAATTCCCTTTACAGAAGCCATGCAGATTTTCCCTCAGCAGGCTTTGTACCTCTATGTGCCTAACAATTCTATCTTTGATTACAGATTCTACTAATTTGCCTGGGACAGACATTACAAGCAGGGAGAAGGTTGCCAGTAATGAGATCAACCAAACATAAAAAAGCAACCTTGAATAGTGTAAACAAAACCTGTTTTTTTGCAAAAATATTTATAGTATTACAAGATAAGGTATTAAGTAAAGTGCAAATAAAGTACAAAATGTGTAATTACATTAAGAGACATTCAATTACAAGCGGGACTAAACCCTGCTGAAATCATAAAGAGACCGAGCCATCTTCTTTATGCTGTAAGGACAGCAAAAATCATTCACTTTAACAGCCAAGGATAAGTCCCTTGTAGCATGAAGTCCCCCGTGGCATGCCTTCCCCCTTTTTCCAAATAAAGGCTAGAAACTCCTGAGTGGGCTAAGTTGGACAGGAAGCAGGAGAAAGTGAGGTGGGAGCCAGGAGCAGCACACACATATCCTGACAAGTGTGCCCCAAGCTGCAGGGAGACAAGGAAAAGTACAGAGCTTGAATGGTGGCAAATATTCCATATAGCAGGTGGGTGGGAGATCAAATGGGGCAAGTCCTCCTCTCCCACATGCACATGTGTTCCTCCCTCCCACCATGACAATCATCAGTTCCCTTTTCCCTGTCAAAGCACTGGGGGAGTAATGAGGAGGGGAGGGGAGGGGAGGAATCACAGAGGGCCATGTGCAGCAGATAGTCTTTTTCAAAGTGGATGCTCACCAAAAGAAAGAGAGGAGTGTGCTGTGTATTGCTGTGCAGATCCATTTATGTGGCTGCTCAGGGGTGCTAGGGGTAGAAGTAGTGTCTCTCCCTATATGAAGCTGTGCAGCACCTTTACTATTTTCAAGACGTTACATGAAGATGATTACATCTACCCAGTGCTCCCCCCCCCAAAAAAAAGTGCCAATACTCATATATAAGGTATTTATAAAGTTTCCACCAATTCCCCCCTCAGGACTTGGGAGACCCTCCCCCCAAAGGTGCCAGTACTCAGTACCAAAGAGTACCATCGTCACCAAAAAATAAAATAAATCCTGCCTCTCCCTCTGGCCAGTCATGGACTTCTTCATCTGTGGCTCCAGTAACACGGAACTGGCTCTAGTTGTGAAGTGTATGATTCAGTGGTAGAGCATCTACTTTCCATGCAGAAGGTCCCAGGTTTCAACTCCAGTATCTCCGGTGAAAGGATCCAGTAATAGGTGGTGTGGAACACCTTGACCTGAGACCCTGGAGAGCCACTGCCAGTCAGAGTAGACAGTACTGCCTTGATTGTCAGTAGTAGTCTGATCAGCGGCCTGAATAGCCCTAAATAGCCTGGTCTTGTCAAAGTTTGGAAGCTTAAGCATGGCGAGCCATGGTTAGTATCTGGGTGCAGACAGAAAGAGGTAGAAGCCAGAAGAAGCCGTGCCGACAAGCCGACGAGCCGATCCAGAACGTCCCTCCATTGGGTGCTGTTAAGACAGTCCCCACCCCAGCATACATGTGGCCCTAGGTAAGGGATAATGGTTAACTGTAGCCACTCAGAGACCCCCTGGGTAGCAAGCGGGGTAGCAAGTTGAAAGTTAAATAAATAAATAAATAAATAAAAATATCTGGTAGGTTATGATGTTTATTGTCTCATTTTAACTATTAGCTTCTATTTTATATTATTGTTTTAATTACTTATGTTTGGGAATATCCCTTTTCCTTGGGTATTCTCATTTCTTGATCATCTTTTCTTAATTTTAGCCCTGAAAAAGATTGGGATGAGATAATAAATTAATGCCAGGATTTCTTGTGGAGGTGAAAGAAGCTTTCAGTCAGTATTCAAGTCTTAGGTCAACCCCTACACCAGCTGCATTCAGTACAGCAATTTCATGTGAGTCCTTCTGCTGTGCACTTGGTATCTACCCATTACCAGGCATTGACTTGGTACATTCCTTGCTATTGAAAAGATTGCTGGAGGTAGTGCATAAAGCACTGCTGCTTCTGAACTTTAGTAGAGTCTGTAGTACTGTGCCTCTCCAGAGCTTTCTCTTAGTGGGTAGCCTTTTACTTTACTTGATATATATATATACTATTTGATATATACTTGATATTTACTTGATATATAACTTTACTTGATATATACTCTTTTCACTGGCAGGTGTTTATGTCATGTGGTTTCCTTTGGAGAGTATTATCTTTAAATTTATGTGATGTTGCTTTTAACTGTGTCAGGTGACCTATGAACCTTTTTGTAAGACACCTTATGTCAGAGGTGTCGAACTCCTTTGTTACGAGGGCCAGATCTGACAAAAATGTCACCCTGTCGGGCCGGGCCATGTGTGCCATAAAATGTAACACACGGTACTGGAGACATAAACTTTATAAAGATGATTTCAGATGCTAAATGCCAATAGCAGGTGTGATTGGATTAGGTGTGATATGCAGAGGGGTGGAGATATCAGCACTGGTGTAATGTACAGAGGCATGGAGATATCAGCATTGGTAATTAGGGATTTGGGGCAGCAGTGGGCCGATTCAGATTCTCTGATCTGATTCGGCCTGCCACTGAAATCAGCTGCCAAAATTCGGCAGTGGCCTGAAAAGGGGCATCTGGCCCCCAGGGAAACCACAGGGAGGCATTTAAATGCCTACCCGCACACTCCCCAGCCTTTCCTAGCTCACTCACCTCAACGGGCAAGCTAGGAAAGGCAGGGGGACCTCTGGAAGCCTTCTCCAGCTCGCCAGCTGTGGCGCGCAAGCTGGAGAAGGCACAGGGAGGGATTTAAACACATCCCCACACCCTCCCCGACCTTTCCTAGATTGCTCACCTTGGCGGGCAAGCTAGGAAAGGCAGGGGGGCTCTGGAAGCCTTCTCCAGCTTGCCTGCTGTGGTGGGCAAGCTGGAGAAGGCACAGGGAGGGATTTAAACATCTCCCCACACCCTCCCTGGCCTTGGGAAGGGTGGGGGGCTCTAGAAACCTTCCTCTACTCACCCGCCAAAGCGGACAAGCAGAGGAAAGCACAGGCAGGCATTTAAATGCCTCCCTACTCCCTCCCCTTCAATGAAGGGAGTGTGCCGCTTCTGCAGCATGACTGGGGGTATTTTCTCTTTAAACCCCCAGTCATGTCGCAGAGGCGGCATGCTCCCTTCACTGCAGGGAGCCCGAGCAAGCCCCCCCTTGGATGGAAGGCAGTTTAAACTGTCTTCCCTTGGCTTGCCTGGGCACCCCTGGCCAAATCTGATCTGGCTGGCTGAATTAGCCCCATATTGTCTTAAATTGCCGAGAGTGGCATTCGGGGGTAATTTGGCCCAATTCAGCCAAACTGAATCGGGCAAATTTTTTTTGTACACACCTATTGGGAATGAGACAGGAAACCTAGGTCTCAATTTGGTACAAGAGAATTCAGACCAGAAGGATGCAAAGAATAAATGGAAATACATCTGAAAAAGTGAGCAGTGACTCACAAAAGCACAGACCTAACCACAATTTTGTTAGTCTTTAAAGGTGCTACTAAATTCTTATTCTTTCTACCGCTATTAGAAACCACAACATTCAAAAACTAGTGGGGGAATATTTTAACCTTCCAGGGGCAAGGGCAGACGTCTGATCGCGTTTCTGGTGGCATCTGGCACCCGCCCATGTCCCCTCGCAAAAAGCTCCCCCCCCCAAGTCTCCATGGATGTGCACAAGCATGCAACGGAGCATGCAAATACTTCAATGTACAGGGGAAAAAACCATTTGGCCTGGAGGACGGCGAAGAGGCGACTGCTTGTCCAACTGGCCCCAGAAGCCGCATAGAAGACAGCTCAGAGTCGCGTATTCTGCAGGAAGCCTCGGGTGACCCACGGGAGCACTACGCTTCCCAGATGTGCCAGTGAGATCGCGCCCGGAAAATCCGCCTATCTTCCGTCTTTGTAGCGTGGCTAATGTTCCGTGTGACCGCAGCCCAAGAGTAGCAGTTCTCTTACAAAGTAATTTCAAAGGGAGATTAGAAAAAGAGACTGCTGAATTGCAACTGATCATGCAGCTTAAGACAATGCAAACTCCTGGACTGAATTGAGACCTAGGTTTCTTCTCTCATTACTAATGCCTGCTATTGTTTTTTGGCATCAGAAATCACTTCACTCTCCAAGATATAAGAATGGATTCACATTCCAGCTGTATGTGAAGAAGTGAGC